>NC_086069.1:8061432-8364462 GCF_948474715.1 Cydia amplana | reverse complement strand
TAGATACCGTGGCGGCGCGTCAAACATATCCATAGGCAAGCCGGGGCTAATTTAGCTTACATATTTCCTTTACAACTCTGCTCAAACGTCCAACACAGACAAGCCGGTGGGAATCGGATTTTATGGACGCGCCGCCACTGTTAGATACAGACAACTACACGAAACAGTTTTGCAAATCAAATAAGCTGTAGGTACCATCCTATTTGAATCGAACGATGAACAGTCGAATTACATTTCGAACAGTTGGAATTAAATTATCTCTGGGAAACCATTAACCAACAGCTTATTACTTATGCATGTATACATTATTGGAATTCACTGCATTAATTATTATCGAATTCAACTAATCTTGTCACTGAGATTATCTAGCGACAGATAAGTAGAAGTCTATGATTCTTATGATCAGCTCGGTTCAGGAAAATGAATGTCGAAAGTTTGGCGCGTTCATTAGTATTGTCAGAGCCGAATTAATGTCGATATTATCGCGGACTAGATACTAATAAGTGTCCAGTTAATAAGTAAAGCATAAAATTAATACAGACATTAGGCTGCCTTTCTCTCGGTGACCCCTCGCCTTGACTCGCCGCGCCCTGCTCGCATACCGGGCTTGTTCGTACGTCATTCATATACCAGGTCAAAAGGGCTTATACAAGTTAGTAGCACAACGACGCATATGTCGTTGTTTATTACAGTATGTGGCATGCCGGCCTTATGTTCCGTAGGATTCAAGGAGCTGACGGCTTGTTAATTATAACTACCAATGCTAACCTTCAAATTGATTTGCTATTAGGTCATTTGATCATTTCGAGATAAGGCGGCGAATCTGCCGAAAATGAATGCTACGACTTTTCGATGTGCTCTTGCTGCAGAGTAGGTGTAGTACCTACATTATGCTACGATACCCATGTTTCAAATACAACTCGGCCAAATCATGGCCAACTTGCTCGTGTCAACTTGATGAATTAATACGGGCAGGGTGAGGGTTCCGTTTATTAGAACGTATAGGTGGAAACTAAAACTCAGTTAAATACTCACACGTTACCGATTTAATAAGTTTGTCTAAGTCTACTTTATAAATGACATACATATATTAATATAAAGTTCTACATAATATAAAAGCTACAAATATAATAAAATTCGTATTATTTGTATTATTTATTACATTCGTATCATTATACAAAACATAATAATGGATGATTCGTGAAAATAAGTATTTAAACCTTGACTGAATCGTAATTTGCGCGTAAATATAAGTTTGCCATAGGTACCGAATCATTCAACAACTTAAAAAACTTTTATATATTATTTAAATTTTGAATATATCGCCGGTATAACTATTTCGAATACCTGTTGGTATCCGATTGAGCTGTTTGGCATACTTGTGAAAGACCGGTGACAATGTATGTGATAGTAACATATTATAATGACATCGAACAGCTTTTGAGTTTTGACTATGGGCCTCGAAGGTGGCCACAGGAACTTTGTCATAAAACAATGAAACCTCGTTGAGTTTAGGTTTGTTAGAATCGTCTTTATGAGCAATAGACTGTGACGTCTGTGACTGTGTGAATGAGAAAATGAATGTTGAATGTGAAATACAGTGGACGATAAAACTTTGGTATCAAAAATAAAACTTTCCTTTCAGTTGTTTATAATCAAAACACCAAAAATGTACCCTTTTTGTTTTTATTCAAGTTCATTAGCGTCGTTGTTTGTATTTAGTACCAGTCTGGGTCACGTTGAAATGATTTAGTTTCAATATGGTCGGACGTCGCGGTAAATGCGGCTGTCGGCCTGTAGTAATTTATACCTATTGCCCCTTGTTTATTACAGCTTGCTTATATAATAAAAGGCAGTTTTGCATGGGAATTTATTCCATTAAAAGCACGGGTCTTATGACGTTAAGTAGTATTCGAACTGAAAGAATAATAAATTTGTCTGCCCTTGCATGATATATCTATAGCGGATACAACATTAAATGTTCTGTAATGTAGTCCAGTGTCTGTGTCACTACTGTGACAATCATTCAAATTCAAAACATAAGCAAATAGTGATTGCTAAAATGATTACCTACTCGTACTGCTCATCATTGTTTTCGATGCACATAATTTGTCGAATAGGTAGCAATAACAATCGTTTTTGGAGTATTTTTTAATTCATTGCATTTAGTGTTTGCGTATCAACAATTTGAAACTGCTCTTGTTGGCAAGGGGGAGCAATTTTTATCAATTTTGGAAAATTTGCACTTTTCTTGTGTTTTTAAATATGTATAGAAAATCATTAATTTATATTAGAAGAGTATTGTGTTGCATGAAGAAAGCTTTACTAGTAGGTATTACAACTCGCGTGTTATGACTCTATTACGAGTGCTCTCACATTCTATTAATATAAATTGAAGCCGATGAAGTCGTCAATTCTATGTAATCTTCACAGACGCGTGTTCAAATTATGTAAAGAGGAACTGCAATGAAACTTTATTCTATTCAAAACAGAAACGAATGGTTCGCATTAAAATCATTTATGCTAGCAATTAATAGAGACCGGCGAATGTTTTAAAACAACTCTGAAAGCGCCCCCGGGCTATGTGCGCAGTGTGGTTCTCTATGCTAAATGGTCGAAAGCACGCTATGAGTATAAAATTATAAGCTATTTATTTGAGTCTGCGTGTACGGGCCGTAAGTGTTATTTGCTGCATCTATAAGTGGCAGGTCATGTGTAATTATGTGTTTCGGACAAGGGAGGTTTGTGCATTCGGGCCATGTCTTAAAGGTACCGCCTTAATATACGCAAATAGATAGAAACTCATAAAACTTGTGATGCTCTTATACGCATCAGAGCTATTTATATTTACTCCATAGTTCGGGTCCTATCAGTACGTCAACTTTATATTGAACGAGTATGTCTAAGACAGCACAAATACGTCTCTAATCAAAGCGCACGTCGCCTAGGTGGATGTAGAAAACATAAAGTGTTCGACTCAGTTGCACACAACACAGCTTTTTACCGTCGTCAATTTAACTTCCTTGCACCATTTCTTTATAACAAAGCCAACGAACGCTTAGACATCCATAATAATTATAAACACTACTTGATAAAAAACATCCGCAATTGGTTATTGACCCTAAACTATGCTGAAACTGAAAAACTCCTTGAAATTGTTAGGTGATTGACTATAGTAATTGCATAAGTTAAGCATGTAGATAAGTAACTCTTCCTTATTGAACTAAAAGTAAGATTAAAAGTTGATCTTATCGATGAAAAACTACATATCGCAAACATCCCTTAAATTCTGGAAACCGAATCCACTCATAGTATTATGTAAATAAGGGCTTATCTTGTCCAAAAACCAGCAATATATGTGTAATAATAATATAATATCTGGGAGCCCGAGCTTTGCTCGGAAAACATATAAAAAAACTCAAAATGCGCGTTTTCCCAGAGATAAAACCTAGCTAGATCGATTTTTCGCCCCCGAAAACCCCAATATAGCAAATTTCATCGAAATCGTTAGAGCCGTTCCCGAGATCCCCGAAATATATATAGATAATAATAAATAAATATACAAGAACTGCTCGTTTAAAGGTAATATATATCATGGTATAGTTCATCATACAAACACACACACAACACACTTACCTAATTATCTTAGCAGTAGGTATAATAAATTATAGTAATAGTGAATATAAATGTATAAACAAATGAGTAGGTATATAGTTGATATTGGTTTAAGTGCAATGTCATATTTCTATCATCCTTATTAAACTATAAAAATTGTTGCCATAAATGTTGCATTGTATAGGTACGTATAGTACATATGTAAGCGATCAGACCTTAGGCATAATATTTTTAACATGTGTATACTTCACAACCAACCTGCATTGCTAGAAGTAGCGGTGGTTTATTCCCTGATCCCTATAAGACAGGTTTACCTAGTTTAGGGCTCAGGACACTATTCCTAGGCTGTCTAACAATAGAATACTTACTCCTAAAAATGTAATACCCTTCCACTATGTAATAAGCTGCATTTTTGATGCCTAAATAAATTATTTTTCATTTTTTCATTTTCAATTTTCATATTAACTATTATTTTTTTTTAAGTCTCAGTCATGTTACAATATACCTATAATATGAGATGAGGTGAAAAAACGCAGGAGAAATATTTTTTTTTTACCACAGAGACGTTTTCCCCGGATGTTCAATTTAATAGGTCTAATTGGGCTTTATCTCATATCAATTTTTACAGTACTATTATAGTAATGTTCATAAGTATAAGATTGTTTTATACACATATATTTTTGAATATTGGTATAATAATTATCCTTTAAGCTACGTCTTTTAAATAAATGTCAAACAAATTACAACTAAATCCTTACTTCCGTTCGGTTTCACGTCTTAATTACACCGAGATGGATAGCATCCTCACATATAATCGTATAATTATGTGTTCATGGGAATACCATCTCGATGGTCGCATTTCTATTAGAATCGCGTGAATGCGTCCGACCACGATTAGGCCGGGTAATTCGAGCAATAATTCCCCCATTGACCTGTTGCTGTGGCCAAGTTAAATGAGTTTATATCGGTACTTAACTCCATTTTAGTCTAACAGCATTTGACGCAAAGTCTCTGTATTTAGTTACTTGAATAAACCGTACATAAGTGGATTACGTTACTATGGGTGTTATCGAAAGACACTCGTGTACCGTTAGATTTAGTGTCAAGACTAATTTTCAGTGTAGACTAACATGTGTGCTAAATACCAGCTTTATGTATTTTCCTGGCCATTGAGATTTGTAAATAAAGGAAACAGCATTTTTTTTGCAATATCTCCCAGACCAAACTTTCGGTTGTGCGTGATGATCAGGTCATTCAGGTCAGAAGGCTATAATACGTAATAATTATTATGAATGTGGCCTGTAGCACAAAGCTGATAATGAGCGCTAATGTAGTAGGTACCTATGCCTCGTTCGGCACTGGAAAAATTTGTTCATATTTTATAGACTGATTTTCTCTCTAGATTCTTAGCGAATTAATATGAAGTTGTAACCGGGACGCGTATCTAACGTCGCATAATAACACGTCCGCAGCGCTCGCGGGTCGTCGCGCGACTAATCAATTGGCGCGCGACGTGATGTCTTCATCAGCCGCTCGGGGGCGTAACGCCCAGCGCTTGCGCACCTAAACTTACAGCTTTTGTACGGGAAATGTGCGCATCTATTGTATGTATGTGGTTTGAAATTTGCATAAAGGCAATTTACATGAAGCTGTGTCATGATTTACTCGAACTCTGACTGTTATCGAGTATCGAGCGAATCGCGCCGGGGTTTCCCGTATTTCGTAGTAACGCACGTTCAAGCCCTATTTCGTAGCAAATTAACAGTTTTGAATAAATTAAACACTGAAGAAACCAGTAATGTGGAAGTTTAGGAGAAATCACTTCGGATGAAAACATGCTTTATTTTGGACATATGTACATATTTTGTTCTCACTGCCTTTTGTAGTAACGGTTTTCTCATATTCTCTTAGACGTAACCATGGACATGTTACTTACTATATTTGCGCAAAAATCCCACCCCCTTAAAACGGCGAACTAAGCTCGCATACGATTTACTAAGCAATTGAAAGTGGCCACTTAAAGGAATCACAGTGCGGAGAGGCAACAAATCCAACAAATTGAACAGGATCGGCAATTACCGAAGACAATGCGTGCGTGAGAGCCGGGCGCCGGGCACGCAGGCGCTGCCCGCGAATTAGACTCGTTATGTGCCGGGATAATTAGGGAGCGTTCCCACGCGCTGCTACCCTCACAGGTGGAGCGCGCTTGTGACTGCAGAAATAGTAACACTATCCCTGCTTTTAAGGTGGCATTTTGGGAGCAAGATTATTGGAGCAGATTTAGAAGCCTTTTGGTGTAGGTACCTGTACGTGCTTATAAATGATTACACTCTAGGGGATTAAAGAGACATTATTGGGCTTTCTATAGCAACTTATGTGTAATGCGCGCTCTTATAACGACGGAAATACTTAATAACTAACAAAATAAAATAACAATTTCCAATTTCGTGGCTTATATCATGTGTTGTTAACACATCATGTTGTTAGTTTGCCATGAATAAATTATTTATATTTCAAAGATAAAAGATTACATTATAATACGAAGGTTGACCTTTAGTAGCAATTAGCTGAAATGCGTTTTGCGTGCAGATGCAACAGTAGGGCCAGCAGGTTGCTCTTGAAATAAAAATTCAAATCACAATAAAATTAAACTGATCGAACTACAAGTATAAACTAAATCATGATTGGAAAATGCAACCTCAACCGATTGTTCCTTGATTGGTACTTTAAGGATATTCTTCGTTATAAAAATTAAAATTAGGTATCTTTCTCCTCTTAAGGTAACTTGCATGACATACAATGTACATCTGCGGGCTCAGCACGGTTCCATTTTTATCGACTATCACTATGCCCGTCACTTTCGCACTTACATACTTGTTAGAACGTGACAGGCATGGTGACAAACGATAAAAATGCGACCGTGCTACTAGGGCTGGTCTCCCGCGATACAGGCCTAGCCTAGTGCGGGGACTCCTGGAATCGGCGGCGGCAGTTATGCACAACTCTTTCCAGTAACTCGTGTAGTGGTTACTGTTGTATCCTTTCCGTGCAATAAAATATATTTGTATCTTATCTTATCTTATCTTATACTTCGCAATCATTTTCAAGGGACCGTGACTAACCACTTACAAAATATAATCCACGAAATTAAGTCAGTAAATGCAATTCCAATTAATTACTATATTAGTCAATTACCAACGCCGTATCAAAATAAATCATATGCAAACGTAGGCACCATTACCATTATACAGTCACAAACTGGAACGCGAATATCTACTTTGATACTTAACTAAATCAATTCAAAGGTGCGTAAACGTAACTGCCAGTAATAATTTGAAAAGGTATCGTTAAGATAAGATAAAAGATAAAAGATAGTTTATTCAAGTAGGCATAATTACAATGCGCTTATGAACGTCAAATAAAGCTAGGTAGACCGGCTCCAACCCTACACCTCTGCCCCGAGAAGATTTAAATCCCCCCTCAATTGGAGGAGGGTATCCCAATATGGGACCGGCAACAAACTCGGCGGGACACATCTTTTCAAAAATAATTACATCTTATAATTAACATGCATTACGAGAAAATAAGGGAAAAAATACAATTTAAATTACTATAGAATTCATGCAATTATACACATAAGGTGTAATAGAAATTTGATTTAGAAAATATACATATGTACATGGAATCATACAAAATCGTAGCTCTTTCAGAAAACATATCAAATTCTTACAAAAGGAAAAGAAAATCAAGTTATTAAAAGAAATGGGAAGACATATTATATAAATCTGATTGATTATTATTAATTACCAACATATAATATTTGATGTGCTTTCCTGCTTACCTGAGCTGTGTCACCTATAACTCTATACATAATACAATGTTTTTAATTGCTACTACTTTTTATTAGTTAGTTTCTGGTTTGGACCATGCATGTTTGTCTGTCAAGTAGTCCTCGACTCTGTAATAAGCTTTTAACATCAATGACTTTTTTAAGTAATTCTTAAGAGCTGGAAAGGGTAATCTTAAAGCATCCTCAGGTAACTTGTTATAAAAATGAATGCATTGCCCAACGAATGACTTTTGTACTTTACGGACACGAAACTTTCTGATAGCAAGCTTATTTCTATTTCTAGTGTTAAAGTTATGGACATCAGAATTCTTAGTGAAGGAGTCTAGATTCTTAATAACATAAATAATACTATCATATATGTATTGGGAAGCTACAGTTAAAATATTAATTTCTTTGAAAAGTTCTCTTAATGATTCACGCGCTCTTAAGTTATATATAGAACGAATGGCTCTCTTTTGTAAGTCAAATATAGTCTGTATGTCAGCTGCTTTGCCCCAAACCAGAATACCATATGACATTACACTATGAAAATAACTATAATAAACAAGGCGAGCTGTTTCAACATTAGTCAGTTGTCTAATTCTCCTCACGGCGTAAGCGGCCGAACTTAATTTGTTAGCTAGTGTTCCGATATGAGGACTCCATTGTAGATTTTTGTCCAATGTTAAACCAAGAAACAGAGCTTTATCTACCATCTCTAAGCATTCATTATTCAAAAGTATTTTAGTATCGACTGGTTTAACATTCGGCAAAGAAAATCTAATACATTTGGTTTTCTTAGCATTAAGAAGCAAATTGTTCATAATAAACCAGTTAAGTACATTAACGAGTGTGCTGTTAATTACACTATAATCGGTAGATTTCCGATCAACCTTAAAAAGTAATGATGTGTCATCAGCAAAAAGAACTATTTCACAAAGATTTTCTACTATACATGGCAAATCATTTATATAAACCAAAAACAGGATAGGACGTTGAATAGTGTTTCCATACGGTTTAAGGTAAAATTCGCTCTGAATATTTTAGCTTTGCATATACTTTGGTATATGAAGCGGTGAGTAACCTCGTATTTTGTGTAATATTAATTTTGTAATCAGCCATTAGTTGATTTAATTAAATATAAATGTGAAATTGTTCAGTTTTTACCTAAGTCTAAAAATGCAAAAACAGAGCTAACTCTGCTTTTTTTTCTGCCGAGCTAAATTTGTCTGAACCTTTTCAAACAAGAACATACTAAGAATAAACATTTTTTTTCTATTGTTCTTGTGAATCGATGAACAATTTTTATATCACAGCAGGTAGCCCCATTTTGAGTGAGAGTAAAACCTTCTTGCTACATATTTCGCCTTAAATGTTTTAATAAGCTATATATTAGAAGCTTTGGATAATACGCTTATGTCGCTTAAGCCGTACACTCTTGCGTTAAAATAGGACTTTTTCTCCATAAAGGCATAAGCGCCTATCGCGTTAAGGGTCTTTTTGATTCTCATTGGCACATTAAGTTGACGAACATGTGAATGAATTTTATTGCCTTATGGGACGCGGGCCGGGGCGGTAGGCATTGCCACGTCCTGATGATTTACTGAAGATCGAGCCGCTAACGGCCTAAACTAAGTCCTATATTAAGTCAACGACAATGTGACGTTGAAATACGTTATTAGGTCGGTTTCATTTTATTGGGTAGAACTAAGCTTTGACATAAGTATACCGACTTGCTTAATGTTTTAAATGTAATTAATGAGACATCTATTGTTTTTTTTTGTGATTTATATAAGATACTTAGGTATATGGATATTATGTGCCTATCTATAAAGAGGAAGAGTACTATCAGTGTTTCATTTATATATCAATATTTAATCCCATATAGATTGTCAGAGATGGAAAGAACAAGGATAGATCACCCAATTATCCAATTCATCTAACTGAATAAGAAAATACCTCGAAGTCTTGACAACGCCAAGATGCAACTAAAAATTGCAAACTTTTACAATCGTATTTATCCGCTAAGTACCTAATCCAAGCCTATAAAATAAATCGATTTCCTTATACCTTAAAAACCTAAGTTGCAGGCAGTAGCGACTTTACACGGCTTGTCGGTGTCGGGGCTACACGGCCGGTCCTTATACGCAATGAATGGACGCACATGCGTGCCGCTGGCTACCCGGGTGTGATATACGGCGAGAGAGGTGTGCAAGCGCATTCAATTATAATACTGTTTTTAATTAAGGGCGGAAGAGTTGTTAAGAAGTTTTACTGTTTGACAAACAATGTACCTATAAACGAATTTGGACTTCTTTGACTAATGCAAATAAAAAGGTCAAAGTGACAAGTACAAGGACGTATCATTTACTCAATCAAAGAAGAACCGTAAACATTTAAACGGAACATAAAATGTAAGTGTGATATCTTCATAATCTTGTATTTCCAGGAATATTATTTGCTTGCAACCCAACTCTAGTCGTAGTTATATTTTAAATAAATATCGTGCAATAGTCTAATGTGATGCTAAAAAAACCTAGATGTATTTTTTAAATAGATGACATAATTTAATATCACACATACATAAAAATATAGAGATTTTAAAAACTAATATTATTATGATTCAATGGTAGGTATTATATATGTGCCGTTTCCAAGCAAAAAGTCCCACCTTGTCGCTTGCCATAAGGACTTTTGACAGGTTATTCGTATAAAGATACAAGCAAATCTCGTCCTTGGTAAGCGACAAAGTGGGACCTTTGACTAGACATCGACACATATATTTGTAAAATAGTAGTTTGCAACATTGTATTCATCCGCAAACTAAGATTCTAACCATTAGACTTTGGAAAATAGGAAAGTGGGTGTTGCAAATTTGAAAGTCAACAGACCCACAAATAAGGATGCACAAAAGTGGACTAAGCTCAGCAGTCTCGCGCGGAAAGCAAACCTTGATATTTGTCAGGATAACGCTAAGCGAAAGATCAAAGTTTCGCTACCTTTCACACGCTTTGCCCAGAAGATAGTGTTAACAGTGACCTTTAGAAGCTGCAACACTTTATACTTCGAATCGAACCTAAGCTTTATTCGAGCATCGAACACCCGAACCAGTATTGATGAGACTCGGCTGATTTCCAGAAATAAATAGCACAGTATTTATAAAGTTAAAGCAACGAGCAAGATCCGGCGCGCCGATTGCAGTACATTCTTGTATCACTTGTAAAATACTTTATTGCTCTACAGTGCGACCTGTTGAAACTGGCTCTTGTCGATTCGAAACATTTC
Source organism: Cydia amplana (assembly GCF_948474715.1). Classification (NCBI taxonomy): domain Eukaryota; kingdom Metazoa; phylum Arthropoda; class Insecta; order Lepidoptera; family Tortricidae; genus Cydia; species Cydia amplana. Next base: position 8,353,733 of record NC_086069.1, on the reverse strand, counting down.
CACAATAACTTTGATTTGATTTTACCTGTTAAAACTTATTTGCGAATACATATGCAGGTACATGCAGTCATACATTCATAGGTATTCTTACGGTACAGTTCGGATTCGGACTTTACCAGCATTACTGCTGCAGTAATGCGCCGCGACATTGAAAATTCAGATAGCAACATTTTTTTTTCTCAAAAATGGACGGCAAAGTCGACGTTGCCGGTTAAAAAATAGGTTGCGAAGTGCGTAGTTTATGGTCATTTAAAAGTTAAAAACATTGCAGTCTCGATTTCGGGACTGCAATGTTGCATACAAATTCCATTATTTAACGAGTTCCAAACTTTTTAAAACTTTAAATGGCCATATCAAATGAAGGCATAGGTCCATTAAACAGCCAAACAGATGATCAGCACTTATTATTAAAATGTTGGTACCGCGACTATTTAGGTGTCTCAAATACGTTGGCGTATTTTCAGCAGAAAAATACACTTCTTTTTTTTTAAAGGCGGCAAGCAAATCTTTTTAATGGTTTTACTTTTTTCTGTGAAAATTAGAACGTTGCTTCTGTAAAATATTTCTATTTCTTGCACCATTTTTGAGAAAAGCACTATATATGACTCGGCTGGAAGGCTACTTGCTGGCTTCGGATTCAATTAAACGGACTCCCAAGGTCGTCCGTTTAAAACGAATCCTCAGCCTGCAAGTAGTTACTTCCGAACCTCGACAATAATATACTATTTCACATATGCGTCAGCAATGCAGTTGACTGTAATGTCGCGCTGTAATCCGAATCCGGTACCTTTATTGATTCTCCGCACTCTCAGTATTGATTAAATCCATTTTAAAAACTTAAAATCTATGACAGTTTTAAGCACCGTGTTTGCACGCTAGTTACTTCCCAATGGTTTCTTTCATAGCTATGGAATGGAGTCAGAAAAGAAACAGAAACTGAGAAACTGGTTCCATGGTGCCAAAATAAATGTTATAAAAGTAGGTTGATAACATTTGTGTACATCTATACACAAATGTTATGTGTGTGTTGTGTATTTGTGTATTGTGTATTTGTGCACATTGAACACACATGCACATGAACACTGTCACCCTAAGAAAAGTTCATTAGGTAGGTACACCTGGATTCTGACAAAAGTAGTCGTTATTTTTGTTGTTATCTGTACTTAGTATTTCTGCCAAGGCGCAATAACCTCACTACATGAAACGAGAGGGACACGGCGGAAAGGGTTAGTTTTTTCCTGTGCGCGAGCAGGACAGAGTGATCGTTTCTTCGTTTTTGGATTTATAGCAGCGCCTCCCCGTTAGTTTTATCTGTATCGCTCGGTGCGCTATGGAGCTATCGCGCGGGCGAGTCACCATCTGCTCGGCTTAGCGCTTGACCCACACGGGGTGGTTTACTTATAATTTCCATGCGAAGCAGGGAAAGATAGTCTGATTATAATATTAATCTGATCTTCCGAAAGGCATACAGATCTTCTATGTCCATACATTTTGTAGCTTTATTCCCCACTTATTGACAAGTGGAGCATGTGCCTCTACCTTTGACGTGCATGTAAATATAAGTCTCATCTGACCTTTAATTCGTGCAGCGTGTGGAGGCTTCAAATTACGTGGACGACCTGTATAATAACGCAGGAAACTTGAAGGCAGCATATTATCGGTTCGAGTGAAAGTTCTAGGTCCTTATTCCAGTGAAGTGAGGAGGGATGGATGCCATATAGGCAAAGAATGTTAGGGATGAATGCTGATGGACGGAGAGCGGATGGTAGACCCAAAAAACGATGGATCGATTACGTGAAAGAGGATATGAGAAAGAAAGAAGTGAGTGCTGAGGTGACGAAAGATAGAGAAGAATGGAAGAGAAAAACAGGTTGTGCCGACCCCACATAACGTGGGATAAGGGCAGGAAGAAGAAGTCCAGTGAAGTGTAATGATGATGGTTTAGAACAATCGTTAAATATACATCCAGTGTGCACGGCTCTCAAGCTAATGATACACTGATTAACAATATTCGGGTCCGATAGCAGTGAGTTACTCGCGGGGGGCGGGGCGAGACCGCGCGATGCTAGATTGCGCGCGCGCGGATTTATGCCAACCTCTCCGTATTAACTGATAATACCTACTAAATATGCCATTATTATATGCGAAACAAATACTCTCACAGTTACGATTACGACCCGAGATTGGTTATTGGTTTTATTTATTGCTGAGAATGGAATTTGGATCGAGATTAAGTATAGTTTACGCATATAAGTAGTGTCTTAGAACTTTATTCAAGATTGCAATAAGGTTTAACTTGATAAAGTTTTATACCTGCCTTGCTAATCGATTGGTATTTTTTGTGATCTAGATGGCATTTATATCCGTGTGTTATGTTTGTAATAAACTTAGATATAGGTACTTACCTATTTATGGTGCAGAAGACTCCGTGCTTAGGTTTTCACAAGAAAGAGTAAGGTGTGTAGATCTTTTTACAAGAATGGCAATGTACAAAATTCAAAGGGTCGGCAACATGCAGGAATTGTAAGCTCCCTTAACATAAATAGAAAGACTGCTTATTTTTCACCGAAAGCAATAAATACAATAAGCTCATATTACAGCACTTGCCCAAAATGTCGAATGAACTCTCTAGTCGTCTTTACGCTATAACTATAATGGTAGAGTCAGTTCTTTATCTTTCTATTTCGTTATTCATGTAGGTATTCTTTTTGATGTCATCTATTTTTATACATACTTTAAATCACCTTAGTAAGACTCCTTCTTTAATCTTGGAAATATTTTGGTTTTAAGCTTTTTGTTTAGGTACTTTATCAGCCCGTTTCTGGCCATTTGTAGGTACTGTGCAAAATAACACTTATTTGGCGACTGTTTATTATCTAACCATTTGTAGATATTAAAAACCCTGAGTAGATAATTGATAGTGAGCTAAATAATTTCTAAGAAAATAAACATAATTCCACGGTAGTAGTATTTTTACCCACTAGCTAATGAATCTATTTCAAATGCGCTGTGCTTAATACATGTGATTATTTTCTATTCAAATACATATTTATTGAACGATGCAGAATGGCTCTAACCTAAATGCGCTACCTAATATTTAATTTATCAGATTTTTATTTTGCTTAGGTATGTCATAATATATTTTTCCGAAACCTGTATTAATCTAGTAATTACGAATATAAAACCTATCTTCGTCTAGAAGTGGAAACGCTCCAGCTAGATACGCCACAAGCCTGCGTACGCTATCAGTCCTATCACGCATATCCTTTGTTAGGGCGAATAAAGCCAATTTATAAATTCGTCTCCAACACGAGCATCATTAATTATGTTGCTGGCTGGGTGGCTGAGAAAAACTTACTCCACTCATTTCGCTATCATTACCATCATGCCCCGTCCTTGTTACACTACCTTTGGTAGTGGCCTACCGTTGCGAAAGAATACCGCAAGAATTCCCACAACTATTTAACGGACTTTGCACTTAATCGTTTTGACAATATGGTTAAGGTTGCTTTGTCGATTGCTCGAAGTGAGTCATTTTGCATTGGAAAAGTTTTCTTCTGTCTCGTTCTATTGTTTTGTTCTTCAGCCTCCCCGGCGTTAATGGTGTTATCTTGCCTCTCGAACGCAGCACCTCTCCGTATATTTCTTTATCTTGTCCGCTCTGTTGGCGGTTACCAACAGTTTGTTTTTATTCATTTGCTAATTTCGAAAATGAGAAGGCGCCCGCGATCACATCGCCGATCGTAGATTTAGGTTCGCGCATTAATAAAATTAACGAATGTTTTTTAAATTAATTGAACATACTCGGAAACTGTTATCCCGGAGCGTATTTCTTCCCGGTACTGTTCACCTGCTTATTTTAAAGGGATATTTATCTCTAAGTGGACCACCACTTAAAAATATGTGAGTCTTCCAATATTTGTTACTATAAGCGGCTTACATTCTGCATTCGCTATTTATATTTAGACTGTATACATAATTAGACAATGTAATCCGTATACAGAGAAGGTAATAGAAAAAGATCCTGGAATGTTTAATAAGTTAAACTAGCGATTCGTTTTATTAAAACTTCCGCTTCCGTGAAAAAATATATTTTAAGGACGTCACATACCTACTTTGATTCAACCTACATACCTTTAGATCTTTTGAAACTAATGGAAACAGAATGGAGAATAAGTATTTTTTAGGGTTCCGTACCCAAAGGGTAAAAACGGGACCCTATTACTAAGACTCCGCTGTCCGTCCGTCCGTCCGTCCGTCCGCAGTCCGTCTGTCACCAGGCTGTATCTCACGAACCGTGATAGCTAGACAGTTGAAATTTTTCACAAATGATGTATTTCTGTTGCCGCTATAACAACAAATACTAAAAACAGAATAAAATAAAGATTTAAGTGGGGCTCCCATACAACAAACGTGATTTTTGACCGAAGTTAAGCAACGTCGGGCGGAGTCAGTGCTTGGATGGGCGACCGTTTTTTTGCTTGTTTTGCTCTATTTTTTGTTGATGGTGCGGAACCCTCCGTGCGCGAGTCCGACTCGCACTTGGCCGGTTTTTATTTTAGTTCTTTACCTATTACGAACTTATTTCGTTTATACATACTTATTCCTATATTTAATATATAGGAATATAATACAGGCTCAGCCTAGTTTGGGGCTTATTCTTATAATAAATATAATAATATGTGTGTTTGGTTATATAAAATCAACACCTGACAACATGGTACCTACCTACTTATTATGCAAGATCTAATTTGTACCTCTCGTAGTTTATGCATGAATATATTCATAGTGTCTAACTCCAAACCGAGCAAAGCCCGTTATTATTGTCATGTCACTCGCGCCAACTAGTATTGAAATTGTGTTTGACGTGGTTTCTCCCAGATTCCGCATATTTGCCGAGTATTGGAATTCATAGCTTGACTTATGAATTTCAAACGTATGGTAAAACAAACACACGACACAATCCCTTCCATTTCCCAGGATTGTTTACATTAAATTACTACATTCGTTTGTAGGTAGTATTTCACGATAGTCTCCGATGATTGTTCTACTTGCATCCGCTTTATTAAAACTACATATTTGATTATCACTGGCAGATAAGTTCGAGAATCCCTTCTTGGCCGTATGTTTCAATACTTAAGAGAAAAATTAAGGAAATATTTAAGTTATTATCAACTAATCACATTTCTGTTTCTTTCTTTGCGATGACAGAATTTCTACCGATATCCATGTGATACAAAACCTGGTACTTAAGGATACGTTTCTGAACTATTCCTATGCATACCCGAATCTTGTTCACTTCTGATTTTCACTGTCATACATCCTCGTAAGATCGGTGATAGAGAGAAAACCGTTTATTTTTTAGTGAGGAAGGCTCTATAGGATTGGGATGCGGAAAGCAATCCCGTTTGAAAGATAGCCTACGGAGTTTCAACTATAGGTAGGCAAGGATCTTTCAATGGGCACCTTGGATGTTTCTAGAGCAAAGGGCAAAAATATAGACACAAGAGGAGCCGTCGCCGCAGTCGGTGCGCTCGCGCAGGCCGCGGGCGAGGGCGGGGCGACGCAAGCGCGGCCACCCCGGCGACGACGCCCCACGCCAGACGCTCAACTTACCTATATTTAGACGGCTTCATTGTCTGCTGCCAAAGGGTTTAATGGTGGTGAACCAAGTCATTTATACTTAAAACTGACTGTGATATGACACTTGATGTTATGATCGTCTGCTCTCCTGCAGGAGGTCGAGGGTATCGCACGGTACCAGTGCAGAATTGCGTTTAGTATTTAATTTGCGGTGTTTAGATACGGCAGACCTTTGAAACGTCATATATTTATCATTTATAGATAATATTTTACGTAAGCATAACATTTTTTTATTGGCTCTATTAGGTGAAAAACGCGCATATCACAATGATAACGACAAAATTCACAATAAATATTAAATTAATATTGAACGTTTTTAAGTCAAAATGTAACATTTTGCCTAGTGACAATGGGATATTTCATGTTCTTAGCTAACCATTCTAACTTAATCTAATAGCAATGGAATAGTTTAAACCATATCAATAATTAATTTCCAATCAGATCGCAGAACAATACCGTCTGCGCGCGAGTGCGACCCCATTACGGTGCGTATGCGCAGACTAAATTGCGCCAGTGGTTGCACCACGAACGTATCGCGACGAGTCGCACTGCAAGTGAATGCCATAGTTTTTTCGGCTTCTAATATTTTAGCCTTAAACTTAAGTGACCTCAAGCCACTCTACTCACAGTCATGTCATCTTAAGACAATTGAATGGCAAACTTACCAGTGTAAAATACTGATGAGGTAATCGGGTACACTGCATGTAATACTTCAGCTATAACTACCCTCCATTTCATACCAATAACATGACATTTTATCGACTTGAATTGACCTGCAGTCATGACCATTAAAATAACGAAAAAGAAGAAACCTTAAATGAAAGTTTAGGTACATTATCGCATCGTTAATACCTTCAGGGGATACTGTATGCACATATGATGGCTCTAGCTCGTGAACTAACTGAAAAGGTTTGTAGGTTCGTACTTTCGTAGATAGTTGCCAAACCATTGTGCGCTTAAGCCTCGTCTCTGATTCAGTGTAGATTGTACCTACTGTCCTATCATATTCTGTGTTCTAGGGCTCACATGTGATTTCACCGCGTTATCTCGCCTAATACATCAATGGCTTGTCCAGTATTGTTAGTGACGGTTGGATCTATTGTGATTACGTTGCGTCGCTTCGGAGTAGTGACGGAGCTATTTATCGATGGCGAACTGGATTCAAAAATTACGCACTTTGACAACTATAGCTGTGTTATTTGATTAAAGGAACTCGTTGGCTTTAGAGTATCAAAAAGACTTACCCCTTTATGAATCTCAACCTGCTAATTAAAATAGGTTTGACCTCGGACCTAATGTTTTGAGGTTTGATAAACTTCCAAAATAAGAAGAATAATAGTGATAAACTTCCAAAAAAATAAGAAAAATGTATCCAAAATAAGTTTACAAATAACGGTATAAACTGTTGTGTTTTCGTTGTCCGTTGTAAGCAATCATTTTAAATTAAATAGGTACAAACTTAAGCACGGGCTAGCATGTATTATCTAAATCTAAGTATAGTTGATTAAAAAAAAATCAAGACACGTGTCAGATCTAGATTCTATATAAAATGATCGCTTATTGCCATGCAGAGCCACATCATTCGTCATCAATACATCACTATGCTCCCAACAATACACAATCATTAAGTTATCTTTATTATTTATCAGAACATCAAAGTTATCGCCAAAGTTTTCCCATCACTAGCATCATTGTGAGTGAATGAGGTACTTATTCCACAAAGCTTTTGTTACATAACGTTTAGCTAAATAGTTACAAAATATACAGGCCAGGATTACCCCGCTTTCTCGCACTAAAACAACGTATGTTTTATTTAAATTTAGAGATACATAAGCCCTTTTAGACTTGGATATTAAAAGTAGTGTCGATACGATACCGCTTTATGCTTGGCAACAAATCTCATACATTGTTGCATACAACGCAATATTCTCAATGGGACCGAGTCGAATTGCGAATTAGATCAATTTTATTTAAGACGTTGAGTAACGCATTTTTTGTGATACGTAACGGAAATAGCGTTTAGCACTATATCATTTTACTTCGCGGAAATATAAAATGTTGTTTTCTAATGAGTAGATTCTTCCCTTACAAGTACGTTCTTCCCTTTATAAATTTTCAAAACATGTCTAATAGAGTTACGCAGTATTTATGTACACGAACGTTTAACCATTTATATTAAATAGTACGGTATGACTCATGTTGGTTTAAATCCAACCACCTCTAGTCAAGAGTAATATGAAAGGAACACTTTGTATATAGAGACAGTACCTATATCCAGTTCCAAATTCAAGCGAATTACTATGATATGTACTATGGAGTCACTGGCCATCTAAACCGCACCTCTGATCGCCTAAAGCTTCCACATAAACTAACAAGCCAACCGCTAGATTTACCAGATTTACGACACATCCTAAAGGCAAAGCTACGCTGGGGCACAGGCTAGTAAATAGAGAAGACTGACAATCCGCATACAACGCCGCGATATAAATGGTCATTGTAGATGGCGCTAAATATTATTTTCACCTTAAGTAATAGAATAACATTTAAATTGAACTTGTTTTTAATACAATAACATTCAAAAAGAACATTAAAATGTCAGTAAGCATAATGTAATAAAAGGTTACCTAACAGACATATTTTTATTAAATTGCGCCATCAATTGAAAATGTCGTACACACACACACAGTGACAGTTTTCATACGCAGAAAGCTAGAAGCTGAATTGTAACGTAGTAAATAGCACCACACAATACACAATAATGAGGCACGTGGGGCACGGTATAGTATGGATGTCAGTATAAGTATAGTGGTTTAAGTGTACCTAAGTAAACAGTAGTATTTATGGTAGGTACACATCTGGTACCTACATTTTGTAACAATTTCGATAGAGCGTAGTTGCATACTTATTAAAGGTATTACTAAAAACAATTTCTAGAGAGATTAACTACTAAGGTCAGTTTTAGTAAATACACGCTATGAAAGTCCGTTTAAGTGTAAGTACTCAGTAAAAGTGTAAGTTTGTTGTATTCGCTAGCCTCTGCCCGGGGTTAGCAAGCGCGGGTTAGCCGAACCGACAAGGTTGCATAGTTTAAGGCATGGTGTCCTCGCTAATCTGTCAATTAGCCGGCATTCCTGTCCCGTGAACTGCGTGGCGCAACCTAGGATGACTAACTATTGTTGTCCCGGTCAACCTTTAACGGAACCTATAGGCACTAACTTAAATACCATACATCCAAATTCTAACGGTTAAAAGACCTAATCAACAAATGTCTCCTGGGATTCCGCAAACTCGGATTACACGCATTTAGGAACACACGAAGGTATTAAAGCGATTTCCAGCTTGCTGAAAATTAAATCCTCAAAAGGCTTTTTTTGTTTTCTTTAACGATTGTTTTTTTTGTCAAGATGATTTTGAAAAGTAACCCTGCCGTACTTATTAAATCGGACCGTTTAGTCAGATCTTATATTGATCACATAGATGCATTTCACTTTGATTGTAGGTAATATGGCTTAAAGCAACAATAACTGCAACACATATAGATATAAAATCAAACGTAAATCGTGACGAGCGCGCGTATCCGTATGAATAATAATGTAAACAAAGCGTACCTATGTGATGTTCCAATAAGATTCTTTAGTTTGTAATAAATGTCAGTGCTTGCACATTAGAATATTATATTCCTATCAGAAATGTTTATTAGTTATATATATCCTCTAGCTGGCTCGTATCAAACGTTCATCTATGATTAATTAGCTTTAATTAAAGGTATAAAGCTGTCGATATGCCGAAGAAATCCTTGTTAAGCTGATCGACACCAGTGCGACGTGACTTGCGATACATTAAGATAGCGCAGCATATTTCGCCACCTATACGCGTACGTCGTACTCATATTATCCCCTTTAATGGCTTCATTACACGACCGACTACATTATGCTAATAGAACCAGCGCGGCTTATTATATCATCCAGGCACGCGATACGCATTTTAAAAATACAACAATTTTAAATTCGCCCCCCGCCGTGACGCGGCCGCTCCAGACGACTCTGATTGGCAGAGTGAGTGACGTACGCTGTCCTTATTGGTCGATAAGATTTGACAGATAAAATCCGGCGGCCCACATAAAAGACGATGTGTCGTTTCCCGGGCATTTTGGACTTGTAAAAATTTCAAAACGGTATCGCGGTAACAAAAAGGTTTTCTATCTACGGTCCGGGCGTATCACATGGGAATGAAAACATCTGTCGACGTTTTGTTATGTCTGGATCGTTTTTTACATGCGCGGGCGCATTATAAAGTGGTAAGACGTTCGTGGTTTTGTTTGGATTGTGTAATAGCGAGGTCGATCGCCCCCGGCGCGTGTCAAACATTGTTACGGGCCCGAACGGGTCCGGCGCGGCGTCGCGAGGCGAGAGCCCTTTGGTCATTATCGTGCCTTATGACAGGGGACTCCGTATCCCGCGAACTGGAGCTCCAATAAGGTCAACGACTTTGAGATATGAACTTATTACGTATGTTAAAATTTACTCAAACAAGGAGAACATATAATAAATTTGTATGTTTTCAAAATTTGTATATCGCACGGAATAAAGAAAAAGCGCGACGCGCCTAATATTGTATTTATACATGTAGTTGTATAATTTATGTACCACATTTCTGGCAAATAAACGATATTTCTATTTCTATTTCTATTTCTATACCCGTAGAAACCGATACTGTATCTACTAACTACCAATTTTGTTACTAACGTCATAGAACCAAGCTTCAACTGCTAAAAACCATAATACTTAGAATCAATCCATCGGTCTCTTCCCTTGTAAGCTATTCGTTGCCGTTAATCACTTAACTATAACATATTCTCACTTTCCAGGTGGACGTTTCTGCTCATTCTCACCGTGCATCGAGCAGGTCCAGCGCACGTGCCTAGCCCTGACAAGCAACGGGTTTCAGGAGCTCGCGACTTTGGAAGTGCTGCAGACTGAGATCAAGGTCACCAGGAGGACCATCCCTGTGAGGGATCTATCGTTTTTGAAACACAAGGTAGGTGGTATTTTTTCACACACGTACGGCACGTGCTTAGCTTAAACTATCAACCGGTTGCAAAATCTGGTAACTCTGGTTGGTATCTTGGGGATAGTTTGAGTAACCAACACTCAATAGACAAGTTACTATTATTTTATTTTACTGACTAATGTACTTAATACATATTTTGTAATTCGAGCATATTTGCATATACATATATGAATTAAGCTAACCAATTAACTGAATTCTCCGTTAATTAAACCCGAACATCTCTATAGCTCTTACCGTTTGACCGACACATTCGTATTTCAAGCCTAATTTACTTCCCACATGGATATTTATCTGCCAATAAAATTAGTATAAACATAGAGATATGTTGTATCCCATAAACGGCAATACGTCTTCAAGTCTATTGGTTTCCCATTGCTCCTAATTAAGAAACTGAGCGAATGTGGGCCACACCGCGGACCTCTGAGACTGACACATTAAGTTGACTAAGTTATAGGTTCAATGAATGAGTATTAGAGATGGGTTTAGACCAGGATACCATAAATACTAGTGGATATACCAACATAAAATGGTACTTCCAGTTTTTTATTTTATCAAAAGGATTACTATTACCGTCCTAGTACCCTAATTAGGTATCGATACTAATTGTATACCTAAATAAAATTCTTTGTTTTGTGGCTTTTCTCGTAATTTCATCTCGGTTGATGGTCCCTAAGATCTCTCTTTTGACTCTTGATAGAAATAGGTGACGGTTTTGTCGATGCCTCTATATTTTCTGCCGAGAGACTGTAAATTCCGAACGTCATAAATTTAAATATTCAACTTTATGAGAAATTACTCCGCACGTAGATTTCGTATAAGCACTTAGGGCTTCCAAATACCGGACTTCTCACAATACCGGTATTAATACCGAAACTGTCGTCATCAATACCGGGATCCCGGGATCCCGGTATTGGATATGAATCGCTTAAAAAATTATAGTTTTATTAAAAAGGGGAATTAAAAAAGGCTCACTGGAATACCAGATATGTCCTAAAAGCTATTACAACAATAAACAATCAATGCCGCCATCTGCAATAATTTTATTTCACACCAGGTTGGCAATAATTTTATCCAATTTGTTGACTTCACCTCATCAGTCACATTTTAGTCCAACTTAACCAACCAGACAACTTTTTTCAAATTTCCGTCATAATTGGTTTGCCATTATTACAGTTATCCTTGCTCTTTTGATTTATTTTTTGATAAAATTATATAATGGGAATGTCACTATCATCATATTCATCACTCACATAACTTCAGGATTCATCCACCACCAACCACCAAATATTTATCTGACGCATAGGTAACGATCTTGTTTTTTTTAGTGTTTAGTTATATTTTTATAATATGTATGCTAGTTTTAAGGTATTTATGTATGGGCCACTAGTTGCCTGAAATAAACGATTTCATTTCATTTCATTTCATTTCAATAATAAAATGAGGGCTAGAGGCCGATTAGAGTTAGACCAAGTAAAGTCTGCAACGATTTTGATAGCATACGCAGTACGCAGTGAAAGTGTTATTTTAAACGTCGTTCTATGAAATTATGACGTACCAATAACACTCGCACTGCGTACTGCGTATGCTATCAAAATCGGTGCAGACTTTACTTGGTCTAACTCTGACTGGCCTCTAGCCCTCATTTTATTATTAAATAAGATCGTTGACTCACTCTAGATGCATCTGACGTTTAGTAAGCTTTTTGATACAGCCGAATATAATGGATTTAAAGGATTTAAACTGCACATTTCCCTCGTTTTTTTAAAATACCGGGATCCCGGTATCACCTTTAAAAATACCGGTATTGAAAAAGGCGTATAAAAAGACGGGATCCCGGTATTGGAAGCCCTAATAAGCACAAGGAAATCGGGCGCTAATATACAAGTCCACCCACCAGTAGAATTATTTTAGGACTTATTTTCTTGGAATGGTATAGGTAATTTTCTGGGGTAAGTGCACATGCACATCCCTACACGCCAAAGGTAGTATTTACTGTGGATCGATGTTAGCCAGTAATTGACAACCTTACTCGCTTGCGACATACGTTGCTTATGCGCAGATGATCCAAATTAAGCGGTTGATGCAATGGTTTAATCATTTCACTTGTTTCGTGGTTCGTTAGGAGCTACAGTTAGGTTCGTGAATTGCAAATTGCTTATTAGGTCGTTAGTTAGATGTCATGACTCTATTGCTATAATTTATGTTTGGTGTAAGAATATTTAATTAGTAGTCTTATATCAGAGAATATTTTATTGGAAGTATCATTATCATTATTAATTGCAGAGGTCGGATAAAGGCAAAGTTAATGCGATAAATAAGAAAAGACGAGCTACTATTGCCAGGCAGTATACGGTGTATACTTAGTTTTCAGAAATTAACACACCTAGACGATGAATCGATCTCGACATCTCATAAAAAGAGTTTGTAAAGTTATACGAGGTTTAATGTCGATGATGTTTTGGCATATGTTTTTTGCATAGTTTAATAGGATTATCTTGGGTTAGCAAAAATTTTATTCTAAATTGCTTATAACCATACATTCTAAACGATTGAAGGATTATATGATCGAGTTATAACAAGTTTAATAACAGTATCTAATATCCCGCAGTGGGAAGGTCTATTTGAAATTTATTTAATTGATAGAAAGTAGAAATTATAACAACTATAAAATGTATGACTAGTACTATTATTTATATTTCAACTACGCTGTGTCGAAAGGGTCTAGCAGGCTAAGCGAACAAGAAGTGCCCCCAACGACGGATTTTGTCGATATTTCTGGTATTGTACTGTTAGGTCCTAAGGACCCTCCATGCTTAACATCAGACCTCGATTCTCTTTTGTTTGCGAGTTATTCAGGATAACGTAAAATAATTAGGGTATCATTGAAAGTGTCATATTTTATAAACGATTCAAGTTACATGAACCAAACAAAATTATATTTGATAACAATAAAAAAAACTACAAAATGCATATTTTTTACCAGCACACTAATCTTCAAACTGCACTGGTACTTCTATCTGTACATATAATGCCAGTGACTACTTATTGGAGAATCGTTTTTTTGACATGAAGCACGAACATTTGTGCAAATATTTTTATATGTGTATGTAGTGGGAATTAGTGGCTACTCATGCATATTTTTTTTGGAGGTGTACCTCCGCGAAAAGTAAAAAAAAAAATTGGAAGGAAAAAAATATTTTTATTTTTTGCAATGAAGTTTAAGGACAGGATGCTGGTAAAAAATATGCATTTTGTAGTTTTTTTTATTGTTATCAAATATAATTTTGTTTGGTTCATGTAACTTGAATCGTTTATAAAATATGACACTTTCAATGATACCCTAATTATTTTACGTTATCCTGAATAAATCGCAAACAAAAGAGAATCGAGGTCTGATGTTAAGCATGGAGGGTCCTTAGGACCTAACAGTACACTACCAGAAATATCGACAAAATCCGTCGTTGGGGGCACTTCTTGTTCGCTTAGCCTGCTAGACCCTTTCTACAAAATGTACCAGATGTGTTTACTCGTAGCTATTCCTCAGCAGCTTAACTGTTTTTAATGTTAATCCAATAAAGCATTTAATCCTACATTTACTATTGGCCCTATAAAGTATATCCTTCAAATTACTGATATATCTCAATTACTAATGCCCTTTGTAAACCGCATGGGTTTCGATTGCAATATAATGTCCCAGCCGGCTCACATAAATCCATAGTACGTGCCGTGTACCTAAATTGAGAGTATAGACGTGTAGTAAATCACAGTGGGACCACATCGTTCGTACCTAATTGCCCGATTCGGTGCGTTCCGAATGATTGCACAGGACCACCTAGTGCACTCCACATGGTACCGACAAATTTGTTCAAAGTTATCGCCTTTATCCAAGAATCATAGGGTCGGTTTACTGGATGTAGAATGAACTTTATCCTTACAGTGTGGTTTTATAAATTACAAGTTTTATGGCTGTAGTCTTCTGTGAGGTGCAAGTACACACAGGATCAAAAGTGTTTTTGCAGCTCGCTGTACTTCCCAAGCTGAGCTGCTTCAGATTCGAGCCACATGACATTTCGCTGTTCTCTAGTACCTCTCTTTTGATTTCACGTAGTTTTACAGGATTCCAGGTGTTTTATTTAGCCGAAATTTTGTCATTGATTTGAAATGATAAGATAGATACTTAGTCCCTATCGAGGTTTAGTTTGTTATGATTGACTTATTATAGCTATTTGATAAGTGTGCTATCAAATGTACACTCTAAAATAAAACCTTTGCATCGTCTTTTATCTCCTTCTAGTAACTTTTCAACTTGTGAAAGTTGGCAGTCTGTTCAGCATATTTCTCCCGGTCTTTGGCAAAGTTGAAAAGCTCAGCAGCACTTGTGATTCCAGTCGATTTCCAAATACTACGCAGCCACGATTTGTATGTAGTAGGTACATTTTTTTACTACCAGTACCTACCTACTAGTTGTAGAACCAAGCGAACTCGTCTGTCGACACACGTCGTCACGTCGCGGTATGAATGGGGCACGAGTATGAATGGCCCCTATCGAACTATACGCGATCCTGGTAATTGGGAGGCACAAGCACATCTGGCCGACAGTGAAAGGATTGTAGTCAGTATTTTAACTGACGGCTACACTCTAAACATATAATCTGCTTGTGAAGTCTTTCAACAATCCTCCAGTCTAAACAGTCAGAGCCGAGTGGCAGCTACAGAACTCCTAATATTTCATTATTGCCACTAGTTGCCTGAAATGAAGATTTCATTCATTTTCATTCATTCATTCATAATGCACAAGCAAGTGTAGGTACAACACTCGGGAAGTGAAAAGTCACTGTCTCAACAAATAGTGAATTAATGAATAGACGAGTAAAACACACCACTAATATAACGGCATCGAGGGGCTGCGGTGCTCCGCAAGATTCGATTGCTATGTAACTACTTCTGCTATATGATAACAAACCCCGAATGAAAAGAGGAAGACATGGCCACGTAAATGAGATGGCAATATATAGTCTGTCAAGCGGGATATGTCAGTAGCAATGTAAAGCAAACTACAATATGGTATCCCTAGGAAATGAACAAAAAGCAGCAATGTACATCGAAAAACTGAAATATAAACAAAACAATTCCACAGATAAGGTATAAACGCGATTTTCGAACAATTCAAACGTAATGTTGCTATAACCCGCAATTTTTCAAATTAGCCACCTTTTTCTACTGACAAGCTTTGCTTGACCAACTACAGGTACGTGTCAAGTTAATATACGTGTTATGCTACAATCGTGCTATCCACGGGTGCGTGAATACGGTCGTACGTCTCTACGCTGAGACTGACGTAGATTGAAGCATACGTTGTACTAACCTGAAGTGTATGGGGTTCTGAACCAGCCATCACTGTGATTGGTGCGCGGTCAGAATTAAATAGGATCGATTGATTGATTAGCTTTTGAGCGTGAGAAAATTGAGAACAGATTTTCGAAGTAGATTAAAATAAGCTAAGGGGTTCCGAACTAGCGCTAGGCGCCACTTGCACCATTTCAGTAATCCAGGGTTAACCGGTTAAATCAGGAGTTACCATGGTTATCAGTACAATTTGACATTAGGTTAACGGTTTAACCGCTTAACCCTGGGTTAGTGGGATGGTGCAAGTGGGCCTTAGGCACTCTCCCTACAAATCTACCTCGGTCCTATAAACTATGCATATCACGCTTAAATACTCACAATAGCAATTACACATTTTTTTTTATTCTGTGCATCATTACGTTAAAACTAGGAAAGTATCCAGCTTTGTTTATTTTTGGGTCTTTGGGATATCGGCTATATCTAAATAAATATGTTATAGCGAATAAGATTCCAAATTCAATAAAATTTGATTGTGCCTTAATAATTGCTCGCAGTGCATCTTGCTCGCTCGTACTTATATTCAAATCATCATTTTAGGTTTCAATTCCTAATATTTTCTTCCGTATTAAATAGCTACTACTATTAGTTACTAAGTAATACCCTCAAACTGTATCCGGATTGCTCTCGAATAAAGATTGCAAGGCAAGTAAAAATACATGGAACCTGCACCGCAATATCTAGCCACTATATCTTTTTTCTACTCCCGTACTTTTATTTGTCATTTAAAAGGTCGTACACACACCTTTAAACCCCTATGTTATAGTTGTCAAGACACGTCTTTAGTCTATTCCCCAAAAAAGTATTTGTGCATACACGCAGTATCTTTTTGGTACTTTTATGATACTTCGTGTAATCACCACTTAAAAAATATTGTATGAAATACATTGTTGCCAACCTAATTTTTATTGTCATCTCTGACAGATGAGTACTAACTAGTAGAAACAATAAAATTGCTTCAGAAGTCATAAACGCGCATATGACACCCGTAATATAGCAAGATCCATAGACTACGAACACCGCTTAGCATTGCTTGTTAGTCTCCATAGGCTACTGTGGCCAAAATCGAGAAAAAAACTGTCCGAAATTGTAATTTAACTAAGAGCAAGTACCAGGGCCTCATGAGTTACAAGAAGGTGTCGCTGACCAACCGGCCGTGGGGCGCGGTGGCCGGGTCGCGTATCTTAGCTGTATAGGTACTTTTGGTTTGTTTACATATATGTCCTATATGATTCCACTTGTTTAAAGTATTATTTTTGTTGAATGAAAAATATTTGTTAAATTTACAAAATTTTTTCAAAGTAAGTGCTCGTAGAAAAAGTATTGTATGCAACGTTGTTTAACTAAGACAAAAAATACTCGTGGCGTCTTTATTAACAATTTTCGGCTTCGCCTCAAATTGTTACTCACGCCACTCGCCTTTTTTGACCCCTCTTAAACAACGGTTGCATAAAATACTATAAAGCCCCTGCAATAAAGCGCTAAATCGCAAATACGGTAAACCTATCGATATCGGCGACATATCGGGCTGCGTCTGAAACGTCACGCGCGCCGTTTGTCGCGGGCGGTCACGCTCCCGACCAGTAGCCTGTAGAGACGTCATACCTGATTATAAATATTTATCGATTAGCAATAACCTTGTTGAGAACTTATGTTCAACGTGTCAGTCACATTAAGGTAGTTTAGTATTAACTTCCTTTCCTCACCGTATGCGTAAAAGCGGGTTGTTCATATTTAATTATGTGTATGGAATAAAAATCGTGCAGTTTAAGCACCATTTCACGTTTCAGTAACACATCTTAGTGTAAGGCCTGAGTGGACGCTCGAGTTGGGCGTGCAGAGGGGCGAAGCGTGCGGCGTGCATGTTAAACAAATGCAAGCGTATAGTAGCGGCCTTAGTGCACGCTGCTCAAATCACTTGTGAGCCCGACGCCCCGCTGTACGCCCCGCCGAACGCTCCGCTTCGAGCGTCCACTCAGGCCTTACACTTACTGTTAACTTCATTCTCCATCTATCCATACAAAGGACATCAACGGGTTTTGGTTGATTAAGCGATTGAACTGAACTTCAGCTCGCAAGCCAAAGTAAATGACTTGTTATAATAAAATTGAAAACCACTCCAATAGTACGGGCACTTGAGATATCCATCGTCAAGTAACATCTAAGAGGATAATTAAATAGATTTAACTTCTGAAAAGTTCAAAACAACTTTTTGCCGGCCAACGGTCACATAAACAAACAATCGATTTGTTGTGTCCCGATACAGTCCATTGAATTTTGAATAGTATCGTACATAATTTTGTAAAATCGTGAGAAATTGCCTAGGTTCACTGCTGAAGTTATAGTCTCCAAAGTCCAAACATTAGCAATGGGTTCATGTCGTGTTCGTATTCCAAGTTTTCTCTATTTCTGGGTCTTATAATTCAAGGGAACATAGTCAACCAATGCATTGAAGTCGAAGAACTCTAATACACGACTAAGAATTAATTCTATCTTACATGTCAACTTTCGACTATAACGCAAAATGTGTTTTTGAAGACTACTACACAGAACTAAGTTCGTCAAAGAATTAATTTTTAGTTGTATCTTAAAGTTAACACTTAACTCAGGTATTGTAAATCATCTGAACAACTTTTCTTTCTCCGCTATCACTTTTTCGCTTTCAATATTAATCGTTTCCTTACATGGTACATATATA
Source organism: Cydia amplana (assembly GCF_948474715.1). Lineage (NCBI taxonomy): Eukaryota > Metazoa > Arthropoda > Insecta > Lepidoptera > Tortricidae > Cydia > Cydia amplana. The sequence goes on along the minus strand of NC_086069.1, from coordinate 8,334,919 downwards.
AGACTATGGATGACTGGCAGAAAATGCTTATAGCGGCATTAAGTCCGCCTGTTGTACTCTTTTTTATGTGCAATAAAGTTGAAATAAATAAATAATACTCAATATTTACCATGATTAGTCTCCACATCAAATCCTCTTTAATATTCCCTTAAAGTGCTCCGCATAATACATTTATTGACTGTAAAATGAGTAAAATGTACCCTTTACAGTTTATCGATGAAACCTGTATAAGGCACATGCCTAGCAACAAAGGCTCACGTCCGTGGGAAAATCGCAGGCTTCTTAAAATCTAAAAGCCAACCCTAGTATGCCACACTCATAATAAATTGTCCATTACCGGATTATCACGTAAAATTGTTTTAAAGTCATACTTATTAGGAGACTACGTGGGAAACGGAGAGAAAATACGAGTAATTGTGTTGCCTCGTGAGACATAAGTTTGGTATCCTTAAGATTAATCGCAAACCTTTTTCGTAATTCAGTCCGTGTAGCAACACCCTTTATCAACTTTTACATGAGCCAAGCTGTAAACTTTAATTGCAGTTAAAGTAGACGTGCGTATAGCTGACTGATTACTTACCGTATTAAACCGTCACCGAAAGAAAGAACCAAAGGCTTTCGTTTAACAGATTAGGGTCCAAGCCGAAAAAAATCATATCCTAAACTTCATATTTATAGATAATACTATACAAGTTGTGACGAATTGACATAGGTGTCCACAATCATCACAATCCACCCAGAAGTGTAAAGATTTAAGGGAATTTAAAATGTCTTAGATACGATGTCTTTGTGCTATCTAATAGCCGGGTAGAATATAACAATGATAATTTTAACTATCCCATTTTCGTAAACTTCCAAAAGCATGTGGCAAAATAGCGCTTTATAGTTAGATGTATATGTTATGGAAGATTGCTGATAATATAAAAGCCGTTTGATCTATCTACACGTATATGAGTCCATCGCACCAGGCACTCAAGCAAATTTGCATATCCTTCCCCAGTCCTAAATCATATATCGCTCCGGTGGTACTGCAATTCATAAATAGAAGTCATTAGTGGTATCCATAAACCTTAGCAAATGGATTTCCAACAAGTCGAAGCGCCGGGTCTCAGGCCCGGCTGTATTTCGCTCAAGCATCTCAAAACTTCATCTCCCGGAGCGGATTCTGGGCTGAGCGCGCCTCAAATTTCTCCTTTTTAGAAACGGTTTATCCCTAGATAGAAATGACGTTACGGCACAGAATAAATAATAGTACTAAGTACAGAAGACTCACTCTCTAACAAAACGCGTCTGTTACGATCAGCACAGATATGGCCGCTAGATGGCGACAGCGCCACACGCGGCTTATGGCTTTCCCCAAAATTGGTGTGGAACGGATGTACTTTTAGCTACTTGTAGCAAAGCGATGAAATCGCGCAGTGAGACACGCCTGGTTAGGGTCAGATTGATAGAAGGGCGCGGGGAAGCTAATAGGGTGTATTCTGTATTAATGGCTTTAATTACTTTGGGATTTGGAAAGGTATAGTATTTTAGGAAATTATACTGTATGATTGTTGCCTAAATTACTCCCTATTAGATTTTATTATCAATGTATCCTGCCTGTTCTCACTTATGGAGCTGAAACCTGGGTTTTCACCAAAGGCATATTACGTAAACTAAGCGTTGTCCAGCGGGCGCTAGAGAGAAAACTGGTGGGGATCACATTGAGAGACCGTAAAACGAATGAGTGGCTGAGACAGCAGAGCAAGGTCACGGATGTTGTAAAACGCGTAGCCAGTTTGAAGTGGGAATGGGCTGGTCATATGGCACGAAAGACCGACTCGTGGAGTAAAAGAATACTCGAGTGGCGACCATGGGGGGAAGAACGTCCTCCAAGTAGACCCAATATGCGTTGGGAAGACGACATCAAAAGGGCTGCGGGGATGAGATGGCTCCAGGTTGCACAGAACCGTGACGAATGGAGAAGAATGAAGGAGGCCTACACCCGAAGGGTAGAAAAAGGCTAAAGAGAGAGAGAGAGAGATTTTATTAAGTGATGTTGCTGTTACTATAAAAATGTAAACGCTGAAGAACAAGCCCCAACTATATTTGTTGCTTTCGTTAATTCGTCTAAAAACAAGGTAGCGTACTGCGTGGTTTCAGTCGTTTTTTTTTTCGGGAACGCTCCGACTGTGGATTTCCAAATACCGAGGTTATCTCTAGAAACTACAGTACATAAACTCATTCTTTATTAATAAAGTTTTTTTTAATAAAGGGAGTGTATTTAAAGGATCGGCAATATGCATGGTACCACCCCTGGAGTTACGAGGCTCCATAGGCTACGATAAACGCTCGTCATCGACGGGCTGTATACTTGTGTTCTACCGAAGTGTTTATAAAAAATATATTTAAGATTAGTATTGTTAACATTGTTTTTAAATAATGAGAGTTTAAAATGTACGAGTTATTTAAATACAGCATAACATATCGAAATTTGAACCCTTTCATTATTCTCTTAACTGAATCATTACTTTGTGTTCCTATATGGTACTCAAAAATTTTAAACAACGCCCAGGTTTCCCGAGGTTGGCTACTTGATTAATTCCCAACAACTGTTGCCCATAATAGTAAATCATTATATTATTGACTGTTTACAATTTACTGACGGTAAATAGCTGTCCGATTAAGGAAATAATTGATACTTAGTCACACTTGTCATAAGTTTTCTCACTATGTTCATAAATGTGTCAAAATAGAAGGCGAGATCGACATAACAACTTTGCAAAAAACCTATTTAAGACAGTAATTTTATTAGATAATACAGCTTTAAAACTTGCCCAAAAATGTTACCCAATACTTTAAAGCCGGTTGTCTAGAACTCATCTAAAGATACAAATAAATATAATATAAATATGACCTTTTCAATCGTATATAGGATAACGCTTCCAAAAAAAGTCGGTCTGATTATACAAAGTGCCAGCGACGTCACCAATTTTGGTTAGGTGAAGTGTACACATGTGATAAATCTAATGACAATGCCAAACCTGCCACCCCTTTTTGCCCAACTGCGAAGATATCTAACTAGGGCTTGCAATTCGAATATTCGAATATTCGAATTTGTCGAATATTCGACCTGTTTTGATATTCGAATATTCGGCCGCTCAGGTTTCGAATATTCGAATATTTTTTATTACTATAAAAAAATCTATGTCATCCGCTGTAGTTACAGTTTCTGTGTGTTTTACGGGTATTTACAGTGAATGAGGAACGGTAGGTACCCAAATACGAAGGAAATAATATTTTTACTGTATTCCTCTCGTTAGACTTCGTGAATACAGTGAAACCTAACTCAATTTAAAAGAAAACGAAATCAAAAAGTATGTTATTTTTACGGTGCGTAAGTTTTAAGTTAAAGGGTCAGTCTGTATATTCAGTACAAGCGTACATTAAGCGAATTTTTGAAGTCTAAACCTTGCCACTTATCGCAATTCTCAAATTTAATCATACCAAACCTGCCCAACTTGGTAATCTAACCATGCACCTTTAGCTGACGAATAATCCACCCAGTACTCACTCAACTAACTTTTCCCCTTAAATATTCCAATATTATTATAATTAGCCGGCCATTAGGAATAATAACTTGCCAAAACAAATAAAGTCAATAAAGATTCAAAATACAATGAAATTAAAGGACAAGTTAATTTAAATCGGAAAATAATTACCTACTAAAAAAATATCTTACATACCTAGGTGTTTGGATGGTTAAAGTTATATTATTTCACGCAACGACGCATTTATAATAAGTTTTATCAAGAAATATTAAATACGTCTAATTTTGGCGTTTTACTTGTTTTTATAAATGTGGGCATCTTATAAATAGTAGGATGATAAAATCTAGTCAATTAAATGGATTTCTGCCAAATATCCTTAGTTTTAGCAATATGTGAAAAAAGCTTTTGAATAAAACGATAATAAACCGATTTCTCGTTCCTTTTCTTATTTTTTATAATATTCGAATAATTATTCGAATATTCGAATACGTCGTCAGAAAAAGTCGAATATTCGAATATCTGAAAGTTTCGAATATTTGCAAGCCCTATATCTAACAGAAGAAGCATTATAAGGTACCAAGAAGTAGCTCCTATTAGTTACTTCTTTAAGCAAGATTGACTACAATAAACCTATTGAACTTAAACACGCACTAAAATGCATAACGCACTCGCATACTAAACAGTCTCATTACAAAGGCAACCTCTATCAAGACATTAACTAACCGAATAAGGCTTCATCGGGCCATTTGCGAGTCTAAGTTCAGTTCTGCTGCAAATCATAACGAGTAGCTAATAGTGCTGTCAGCGGTACGGGAAAGGCGGTTGTACCGCGTAGTGTATGTGACCGGTGTGTGCCAAATCCGGTCGCATATGCTACTGCAACTCTAAAAGAGGGAATGGGTTTCATTTAAATATTATTGACCTGCATAGATTGTTGGGTGTCATATTTCATGCGCGAGGTTACGCTACTATGTCCTTATACAGGACGCTTGTCGGCAGGTTGCTTGACGGATCTTAACGGCATTGATATGAAGCATGAGAACAGATTTTAACCTACACGTAAAACATTACAGTTTAAATATACTGTAGTCAAAGGGTTATTTATCTTAAAGTTTTAGTTATGGTCATTAATTGATGGCGGCATGTAAAGTCTAGGCTAGGCCCGATTGTAAACGGACAGGACATCGTTGTATAGGAACAGATAGATGTTTGGATCTCTACAGGTGTCACTTGTGCGTCACCATGATAGAAAAGGATTCATTATAACTACACAGGACTAAAAAAAGTTCGGGCAAAAGATAAAATTATGACCCATTCACACTAGCTATTCTGCACATGATCTACTTAAACCCTGCATATATATCGCCATGGTAACTTAAATATTTACATGCATATTTGCGTCAAAAAAAGGTTGATATATTTCACAATTCATGAAAGCTATTCGAGTACCTGGCATCACGTGTCGGAAATTCGTCCAACACTCCCTAATTACAATCTAAACAAGCATCTATCCTAATTTAGATCGTCCATTATAGTTATGAATATGATTTATATCGCGCGCCGACGCAGCTGCGCGGGACAAAGCCGTGTGCGCATTCCCACATTACTTACCGAAATGACTTATAGACTAAGGAACTATGACATGTATGGACTTCGATTTCGGCTACGTAGTAATTTAAGTACAGTTACTATTCCTTTAAAACAAAACAAGACATTTACAGTCCTGCCTCTTATGATAACCGAATGAACAACGGGGTAAGGCTTGTACATTTCCGGAAAAAACGCCTTCCGTTTTGTTTTCAAATTTTACCGGTTTCGATTCCTAAGTTACTTTTGAACATCTATGAGTTCCTTTTTTTATCTCTCCTTTTTTGCCTCATGGTGGTGGAACTTTATTTATATCTTATGGTTTCTAATTTTCCCTCACTGCCCCATTTGGATTCTTGTGTATACCTGCGCTGATATAATATAATCAATATTTCATTTGTTGCTATAAAAAATAAACTGCTTTTATTTACACACCTGCACAATATGAGGTCCAAAATATGTGTCCATTCATTTCGTAGGTCTATGCTCACAAGTATGCTTTCATCGCGTGCTTGTATTTCTGTCAGTAGTTCCAAATATAGTGGTACTGACTCGTAACAAGTTTATAGACTTTCAGCAAGTGTACAATAGCCGTCAGTTTGTAGGTACATACCTTAAATAACGAATTAATCAACAATACAAGCATAACAATGTCACAGGGACTCTATTCTACATGTTACAATGATATAATAACTATTGCCATGGCGACAATTAGGCATTGTTTTATAATAGAAATATTATTTGTAATATTTTATTATTCAAAGTGTACCTATAAGTATGTTGAGGATAACGATATATCTCGTCACATTATACAGAAGTCATAAAATCGGCGTAGTCAAGAGACCTATAGGAACAAAATGACCGTTTTCATTGTTTTTTAGTATAAGAGTATAAGTAGTTAAAAAGTCTCATGTTTAAGAAGTATCATGTCTGGGCCCGTTTCTCAAAAACTTGTAACTTGTAATACAAGTGGAATATTTTTTATTTATCACTCCCTAGTTACTACTGTCAGACTGTCAAGTACAAAACCATTGACCCCTCCAATTTTGTAGGAACCCACAAGAATCAATAGAATCGGTCAGATTCATCGTCAGATAACGATTGAATGGATTCTATCTCATCTAGTGTCACGTTCAACTGACAATGGCTAGTCATGGCGGTTTCTGAAGCTTTGACATGATACCTGTTCAGATACTTCCAACTATTTTGAGTGACAATATCTTTACTTGTGCATTGCGACAGGTGTGTTGTTTAGCTTTATATCAAATGATTTTTATTTTGCCAGTAAATTAATAGACCACTGTTTTGTAGTGTCGCAAAATTAGCCCACTCAGGACACCAATATTTTCGATATAAATCTACTCTTGGTATTCGATTCGAACCGTGTGTTGATTTGGGCGCACCCGCATACTTTTTTCCAAAACAAATATAAGCTACGAAGTAATAATCAGACTCGGGAATAATTTTGAGTTACCAAACAATAAACAGAACACTTTGTTTTTGGAAACACATTTTTAAATGATCTCAAATTTTAGACGTACCTCCATCGTCCCAGACAATCAAAAAGACATAGTATAATTTATTAATTGACAATTGTTTTTACAGTATAAACGAATTTTTATTTCATACGTTTTAAAATGTTAATTGACATCTGAAGATCTTTTATAATTTATCCTATTTATTGTATTTTTTGATTGTACTTAATTTTCATTTCAGTATTTTCATGTTTTAAATATTGTTAGTTGATGCTAAATTATAATTAATCTTGTAAATATACCTAATATAATGATTAATGAACTTTAAATGACAGAGTGATACCTAATCACTGACAACTGTTTTCACACGTCTACCTAGACTGAATATATCATGGGACGCAATGCTTGTAATTTAAGATCTTATAATACCATATGTTCATTGTGAATAAACGATTTCATTTCATTTCATTTCAATGAGTCGAACCCTTTACCAAACCAGGTCTTCGCTTTAATCAGGAGCGCTTCTAGCTTTACTCCATATAGAAAAACGTCTTCCCATTTTTATACTAAACAAAACGAGATATGTATAAACAAAGTAGTTCCTGCTTTTAAAAAACTGGAAGACAAGAGAATACCAATGCCGTTGGCCAACATACCGTCATAGTGAACGCTCATTTCAGTTTTAACTGCATATTAGTACAACAGCACTCGACCAAGGTTGCTCCCATAATTTTCCTATAATTAATTCAGTGGCCATTAACTGTAATCCGGAGCGGCGCGTGCGTCGATGTTATCGCGCGCATTGTCGCTGGCGTCCCGTGTCCAAACACCGCGCCGTCTTGTAAGTGTGCCCGGTGTAAGGTGAGCCGTGAGCCGTGTCGCGCGGACCGATTGTATTTGATTGTAGTCTGTACATGTCTGGAGCTGGGTATTGAATACAGTTATGAGCTTTTTTTTAGATATAATTTTGTGATCCATTAAAAAAGTTTCCTGTATATTTAGTTTCTAATGTCTAGGCAATATGTATATTAGAATTAAAAAAGAGTAAAATGAACAATGCTTAGAAGTAAAGGAAAAGTGGATAAAGTCACTATCTCGGGCGAGACACGAAACTCGCGCTTCTGGGATACCAGCCCACTGCTCTACCATTGAATTGAGCATTGTGGTACCTATACTGCTCTAAGCATTGTGGTATCGTTTGTAGAACCGATGTCGCCGAATAACGAGAGTAGAAAAAGTGCTTAGACCAAAGATTGAAATATATTTTATATGTCCATTGCAATCGAATTTATCCATAAAATAAATCACATCCTTCTCGAGATAAATAATAAACATAGGCCAGCACCAGCATTGATAACGGCGGCGGCGTTAATATCATTATATTAACGCCATAAACAGCGGGATGTTCCCTTTGAACGCGTTACACAACGCAACTACCAGCGTCGCACATAAATCCCTCCCAACATGCCCTAACCCAAATACTCCCTTCAATGCGACTATTAACACGTCATTACGCTATAGCAACTATAAATTAAGCTAAATTACCTCTTCATGAATGTATTTCATAGTTAAAGAGGTTAATGTGACTATTAACGAAATTTAATCATCACGTATTGTCTAGAAGTATGAAATCGAAATACCCGTAAGGGATTGATAATCAATTAAATGTGGAATGATTGTACCTAACGATTTTACAGAATTTAATAACTATTTCCTTGAAGGGTACATACTTGTGGGTTTCGTTGTATACGTTTGCTACATAATATTGACCATCAATAAACAGGATTAGATGTATTTAGAGATAAGGTTTTTACCAAATAAAGTATGTAATATGTTTTAACGGACTATTTTTTCTTATCTTTGTCGAAATTAGAAGTTGAGTAGATTCGTAATTCCACTCTCGTGTCAAAAACCATCATATCCATCCGAAGATGCAGCCAATTCTGTTATATTTACAAACACTACATACAAGCTCATACAAATCGAAGAACAAAGAGATTTAGGGCAGTGTAACACAATCCGCCATATTGTTTGTCGTGTGACGCAACAAATCTGTCGCATGGGCTAAGATGGCGGCGTGATCGAGGGCCGACAGCCGTGGCGAAAGGATGCGCGTGTGCCGTGAAATCGCTCGTTAGGCTTGTGGCAATGTGAGGACTTATGGCCTGTGGTCGGTGCGGTGCTCAATGTTTGATTAACATTCGGAGTATGTATCCGCTTTACTGGGCGTTCTAGGGGTCGGTACAGTGGTTGACGAAAGTATCATGGATCATGTCATGGATCAACAACAGTGGAGCCACCCCACTTACACAAACGTTTATCTATTTTGACAATCGTGTATATGTACTAGATTTCCGTTATTATATTCAGTGGGCGCATCCGTACAACAGTTTTTAAAACACGTTGTCTATAAACCAAACTTTTTCAATTTGCTCTTACTGAAAATGTTAATACTCGACATCAAAATTCTAAAACGGTTCTACATAACCTTTGATTTACCAGCTATTCCTTGTGTTAGATTACTTGAAGAGTTTATTGCGAGAGTATTTGTTTAAAAACGTCACCGACAATGATCTCCTTTGGAAGTGAAGTGTAGCGCAAGTGTGGCTGTGAGGTTTTCTTTATCAGGTGGTGTCAATTCTAATGTATTGTGACGGCCATGTAATATATGACCACCCTTTGCTTATCCAAAGCTTGTGATCCGATAGTATCGACGGTCCAACACTGTCGTATGAACAAACGCCCTATATAACACCAGGCACGGCCCATTCCTTTAGCAACACAATTTACCGTTACAACTGCCATCTATAAATTCGCACCTTGACAAAATAATAGGGGAGTCGATACTTCCACGCTATTAACGCCCGGAAAGATATATTGAATCTACTCTTCTCAATCAGATACCTTAATACAGCCTTCCAGCTTGTAATAGAAATTTCCAACTAGTTAAACTGTACTTTAAAGGTCCCTGATAAATGGCCTTTGAGCTTAAAGGCTTTCTAAAGACATAGCTTTTAACATTCGATGTAGTTACAGTTTATTGTCCTTAGTTAGAAATTAAACAAGCAGTGAATCTTAACAGCATTTATCATCCCATAGAACTGATTGAGTCTGGAGCTACGCAATTTCCATAATGTGGACATTTACACACCAAGCATGATATATCGTTCGGTTTTAAATATAAATTCTAGTTTTAATTACGCAATCGCGTGTAGGTATTTATGATTGGTTACCTTTTTGAATTATGTCCCAAAGCCCTATCTAAGTACTTCAGTCTACTACTACCTACATACTACTAACCACGCTACTCCTTCCACGGACTTATTTGCATATGTAATCATTTTGCGGTAATCAAGTAAGTTTTTGGTTTTACTAGTTAAATTATAAGTATAACTAGGCCAAATGCATTAATTTTAGATTATTCAAAATGTGATAGACCCTCACGTACTAGCTATCGTAGAATTGTCAAGCACCTACTTACGATTTCTGGCTAGAGTTTGAATTGGCAAATCAAACTAAATCCATACGCATTGAATTGAACTTAGACGTTACTAGTACCATTTCCAATATACCTACTTATTGCAATATCTATTCGGTAACCAGAATTCAGATTCAAGATTTAAATGATTCTTTATTCAACAAGTCTTTTTAATAGTCGATAGGTAACAAAGACCAACTAATTATACTACGCGTCTCGTTCTCGATGATAGATAACATGTAGTACTGTTAAGTATGCTTAAACTTCACAACGTTTAGAGATTTAAATTTGAAAAATATTCCCGCGCCCGACGCTGTCACGTCTCGCGCGCCCGTGCCGAACGCCATATTGTTTTGTTGTGCAAACAGCTTCTGACGTTCTAGAAACTAAATTAATTATTTATTATCGTTTATTGTTTTCAACAATGCCAAAGAGATCACGTTCGAGGTCTAGAGACCGGGAAGATCGGAAAACTTGTAAAAAACTCAAGTTAATGCAGGAACAAATTGATAACCTAACAAAATGTATGACGGAGTTTATTCAAAGCCAAAAAAAGGAAAACAATACTCCAGGTAAGGAATATGAAGGTGTTTGGTATGTCAAAGTTAATAATATGAACGTTCTATGCGAACATCATATATTGAGCAGCTCCACACGAGCTTGTTCAGTTCTATACGAACATGAGCTTGTTATTTTTTCCATTCGAAATACAAGCAGATTTTCTTTAAAATACGGCAATTATTGCTATAATCGGACGAAGTTCAACAAGAACCTGTTCATTTTGTACAAAAAGTACTCACTTTTAAAAGAATTGCGTCACTACAAGTGTAAGACGTTATATATATGTGTTATACATATATTTTCATTTACAGATGTTGTGGAGGCTAATAAAGAAAATATACCAGAGATATCTAATAAAGACTCTGACAAATCTACAAATAATTGCAACTTGCAACTCTCCCCTTCCTCCGACGTTGATATTATTACACCCGAGGATAATATTCAAGAATCAACTGAAGCTCCACAAGACTGGAACCAGGAGTTCCTAGAAATGATGGGAGAGGAATTACCTTGCTCTAATGCAACCACAAATATTGATGAGACTATCCAGAAACAGTGGACTAATTGGATCACAAAGGGTCTAACAGAGGAGACTCGAAAGGGTCTTATCAAAAAATATTCTAGAGAAGGACCTCTTCGCACCGAAGCACCCAAAATAAATATGGAGATAGTGAGCCACTTAACAGAAATTGCTAAAAAGAGAGATCAGCACTTTGCCGACACCCAAAATTGTGTGGGTACGGGCCTGATTTCAATCGGGTCAGCTATATCAATGTTAATGGAAAACCCCGAAGAGGGAGTTGACCACATGCAACTCATGAAATATCTGTGGGACACTGGAAAAATTATGACAGATATATTTCATCAACACTCAGTTGCAAGAAAGTCTTTCATTACACCAAATCTTGATAAGGACATTAGATCTACCCTAGAAGCGACAGATTCTGACGAATGGCTTTATGGTCTCAAACTAAACGAGCAAGTTAAGGATGCCAAAAATATAAAGAAGGCTTCAGCTTCACTTAAGGCACCAGAAAGACCACCAGCTAAGAAGCCATACCAACCATACCAACAGCCCTATCACTCCTATCAGCCCTACCAGGTAAACTGGAGAGGCCCACCTGCGAGACCCAGACAGGTGGGCTATTATCCACGGAGGCAATTCACCAATGTGAGATACAAACCGAAGCCATTCCAGACGAAGTCTTCACAGAATGCAGGACGCTCCACGACACAAAAACAAAACCGTCCAGCATCGAAGAAGTAGAGGTAAATTATACTGCAGGTCGCCTGCAACATTTTGTGGATATATGGAAAACTATTACAACTGATGACTTCATTATAAATTGTTTCAGAGGTTACGGTATAACTTTCAAAAACAAACCTTTTCAATTCAGAGAGCCAACTCTCAGCTGGCCTCCGGGTGAATTTAAAAAGATACAACTAGAAATTTCGACACTTTTATCTAAAGGGGCTATTGAAATATGTTCAGATTGCGAGGGACAATTTGTGTCATCCTACTTCCTAGTTGAAAAACCAGATGGATCTTATAGATTTATTATTAATTTGCAAAAATTAAATGAGTTCATAGAAACTTCTCATTTTAAATTGGAGGATCTTAGAGCAGCCAGAGACTTAATTTCCCCAAATATGTATATGGCAACATTAGACTTAAAAGATGCCTATTTTTTAGTCCCAATGTGTAAAAACAGCAGAAAATATTTAAGGTTTAGATTTGATGGTATTTTGTATCAGTTCACATGTCTCCCATTCGGGTTATCCACCAGTCCTTATATTTTTACCAAGATCATGAAACCCGTTATGAATAATATACGCCTAAATGGCTGGTTATCCTTAGTTTACTTAGATGATTTACTGTGCATTAGTGATACATATGAATCCTGTAAAAATAATATAAAAAATATTATTACATTTATAGAAAAACTAGGATTTATTATAAATTATAAGAAAAGCCATACAAATCCAAGTAAAAGATGCAAATACCTTGGTTTCTTTTTAGACTCAGAAAAATACTCAGTTGATTTACCAGATGATAAGAAAAATCAAATTATAAAATTCTTAAGCCATTTTAAAGTAGGAAATCAGTACAAGATCCGCCTTTTCGCGCAACTGCTAGGAGTTTTAGTTGCAGCATCACATGCAGTTCAATATAGTAAAATATATTGTAAGAGACTAGAGAGAGCTAAATGGTTAGCGTTAACTGTAAATAATGATGATTTTGAAGGCTATATGAAAATTACTGATTATGTCAAAGAAGATCTTACTTGGTGGCACATAAATGTATTGACTGGTTCTAACCCCATACGCACAAAGAAATACAAAATAATTATTTCCTCAGATGCATCTAGGTCAGGCTGGGGCGCAGAATCCAATTCAATAACTACCCGTGGATTCTGGAGCCAGGATGATAAAAAATTTCACATAAATTATCTTGAGCTCCTAGCTGCCTTTTTCGGATTAAAGTGTTTTGCCTCTAAACTCAGTAACTTCTAATGCGAATAGATAATACTACAGCTATTTCTTACATTAATAAGGCCGGAGGTGTCAAATTTCCCCACTTGAGTGAATTAGCCCGTAAAATATGGCAGTGGTGCGAAAGCAGAAAAATATGGATAGTAGCTTCATACATTGCGTCAAAAGATAACGTCGACGCAGACACTGCTTCTCGCGATACGAACTTAGACACCGAATGGGAGCTAGCGGGCAAATATTTTAAGCAAATTGTTAAAAAATTTGGTACCTGTAGTATTGATCTGTTCGCATCCAGAATTAATACCAAGTGCAAAACATTTTGCTCCCGTTACCCTGATCCAGAAGCTTCAGTAGTAGATGCTTTTACGATTTCATGGGAAAAAGAACATTTCTACGCCTTTCCCCCTTTTGCTGTAATATTGCCAGTATTGAGGAAAATAATTAATGATAAAGCAACAGGGATAGTAGTTGTACCAAATTGGCCCACGCAAGCGTGGTACCCGATGTTTACATCACTTTTATGTGAATCTCCTATAATATTGGAACCTTCAACTGACCTACTACTTTCTCCTTGCAGGAGCAGAATACATCCTCTATCACACAAACTTTCTCTAGTGGTAGGGAAATTATCAGGGAGGCGTACCTGAAAAAAGGAGTTCCCGAGATGTCGGTTGATTTTATTATAGACTCAATAGCACAATCCACTCTTAAGCAATATGAAGGATGTCTCAAAAAATGGATACATTTTGCTACAAGTAATAAATATGACATATTTGATCCTACCAGTGGTAATGTTATAGAGTTTTTGACAATGAGATTCAATGAAAATGCAAGTTATGGTACATTAAATTCTTCAAGATCAGCAATCTCTCTCATAGCAAAAAGAGACATATCCAATGATGCCATTATATCCAGATTTTTTAAGGGCATTTTCAGAAGACGTCCTTCTGCACCTAAATACTCAGAAACATGGAATATCGAGCTAGTTTTAGAATATATTGAAAGCCAAGATAATTTAGAGAATCTAAACCTAAAAATAATATCAGAGATTGCGACAACACTATTAGTTCTAGTTACAGCTCATAGGTTACAAACAATTGCCTTGATTAATATAGATGAGATAAATATGAGTTCATCAGGGCTACAAATAAAAATTCCTGATAGGATAAAGACATCAAAACTTGGAAGAAATCAACCCCTATTCATGATTCCTTTCTTCAGAGAACGACCAAAAGTTTGTGTAGCCACCATAATCCTTCATTATTTAAAAATAACAGAAACAATTAGAGGAGGAAATAAAAAACTATTTCTGTCATCGGTGAAGCCTCACAATCCAATCAGTCCTCAGACAATTGGTCATTGGATCAAATCCTTACTTGGTAAGGCTGGCATTGATACTGAAAAATTTAGTGCATATAGTGCTAAACATGCCTCTGTGTCTACTGCTTATAGGAGAGGTATAGACATTGATACGATTAGAAGAACTGCAGGTTGGACAGAGGGGTCAACAACATTCGCACGTTTCTATAACAGACCTCTTATAGAAACAAATAATAAGTTCGCTATTAGTGTTCTAACTAAAGATAAATAAGGCTGTGCTAATTATATGCATGTCATATAAATATTGTAATTGTTATTTTTTGTTGATTATGGATAATTAATAAATACTGTGCCGAAGTTATAAAATATTTGTATCATTTAATTTAAATGTTATACTTAAAGAGTACAAATATTTTTAAACATAGCTCTATCACAGACTCTAAAAATCTACATGTTATCTATCATCGAGAACGAGACGCGTAGTATAATTGCTCGATCAAACGAGCCCGCCGAAGGCGGGCGAAGTTCGATCGAAATTATACGAAGCGTCTCGTTCGAAGATGATCACTTCCCACCCATAAAAAGGAAGTTATATTTCAAATGAATATCGTAAAAAGTGAAACCCATCCCTGTAATCATCTTACACGAAACTGTGATATCGCATAGTTACTCTAAAATATATGGCGTTCGGCACGGGCGCGCGAGACGTGACAGCGTCGGGCGCGGGAATATTTTTCAAATTTAAATCTCTAAACGTTGTGAAGTTTAAGCATACTTAACAGTACTACATGTTATCTATCATCTTCGAACGAGACGCTTCGTATAATTTCGATCGAACTTCGCCCGCCTTCGGCGGGCTCGTTTGATCGAGCAATTCTATTTACAGAGCAATGTATTGATGTAATTGTCAATTTAAGGTACTAAGCCAAATTGCAAGACAATATTGCTCGCTTGCCTCCCTAGTTTGACAGTGTCGAATAACAAGCTTTATTTAGTACTATATTTTTCCGTCGTGCCAGATTACACGGTGATAGGGCCCACTGAGCGTTATCTTCAAGGAGCATCAACAAAAATAGAATTTTCTAGAGCCAGACCATTGGTGGTCGTGATTTTGTAGACTCATCATGATCATGACAGTGACGTACTGAAAAAAGCCGCTGAACCCTTAAAATTGTATATACCCTACATAGATATACAATTGGCTCTGTGTCACTATTGATGTTGTTATTAGCATAGTTATAGCTGTTGGTTCTCCATGTAAATAAAATAAATAAATAAATAAATATTGTAATATGAGATAATGATTTTTTTGTCTAAATCAAGTTCCACGGTAGTTTTTTTTTTCAATTTCAAATAAATTAACATCTCTAAAGCGAACTTGCCATACATCTTCGCAAACCAAGTACTTACGTACGTGCTACCAGTTTATGTATTTCAAGTTCTACAACCGTCAGGATATCAGGTTAAATCTAAGTATATAAATCATTAGTGATCTGCTCCGTTTACAGTCATGTGACGTACATAAATGTTTTAAGCCCATCTAGCACGGTACCGTTTGTCGCGGACTTAATACATTTTGTAGTTCTCGCACGTACTTACCGTGCTAGTGTTGCTAAGACTTAGTATTTTATGTATACGCTTATATTGTCAATTTTCTTAACATGTAGAGCGACTATAGCCCAGGCGAGGATGGAGTATGTTCGACATGAATGGCACACGCTGAATGAACCATGAATCAACCGGTCAGCGAATGTCTTACATGCTACAAGCAATGCCCGAGTGCAAATACGAACGTTGCTTGTCGGTACCAGCCGGACGAATCAATTTGTGTTTGAGCATGGAGGAAATATGTCTTAAAATATGTGATAGCGTTCTACAATAGATATAAAGTAATAATGCCTTTAAGATAAGGCATTATTCTAGAAACTTACTTTTATCTAGATTTTGCTGTGTCATCTTTTTTTCTACTTTCGTTCTGTTTACCGGTTTAACCGATTGACGTGTAAATGACTTATGAAAGAGCAAATTCAACTTGTTTTATTGACATATGAACAACTTTTATGAAAAGTTGTGAAATCACTGGCGAACGGTCTTGAATACGTCGCCAACTGCAACGTTGGCGTGCAGTTCCCATACAAGTTGCAGTCGGGTTACAGTCCGTCTGTACCGGCCCTTAGACATGGCGTCATTTATCCTATATCAGCGATGTCATGAACTGTCAAATAGAATGTCGAAACTGCGCCCCTTTTACAATGACACTTTAAAAATCATAATAATGAAAAGACAAGTAAACAAGTCTTAAGTCAAAACGATGTTGCAAAATTGAGCAATTAATCTATTTTAATGAAACACTTCAGATGTACCACCACTATCTAAAATCACCGGTTAAACACTTGTAAAGTGACACTTAAATCTAGCCCTATCACTCTTCAAGACAACGTTCAAAAACAGCTTTTATATCCTTGGCATAAGAAGGTTAGTCTATGTGATTTTGGCAAGCACTTTGACGATGCAACTGTCGTTTAAATTAACTAGTGCGCTGCAGGTCGTGCTGCATTTGGCACGTTCGTATTTATTTATGCCACCGAAGCTAGTAAGCGAGGGTTATACGATTTAGTAATCCGATTTACTGATGTGCGCCGTGTGAATGAAATAAATGACACGATACTTGGCAGTGTTGCGCAGTTACTCGCAAATCTTTGTTTGGTCGCATTCATCCGTTGTATATTAGCAGCCTCTACTTAAATATTTCCTTGAAAACAAAGTTATAAAAAAGTTTAGTACCTACCATATTTTAACGCTTTAAAACCCCAACCACCAATAGGCACATGCATACATTATTTATAGGTATTGCCATTTAGTTTTGACTTCAACGAAACATCACGATCAGACATTGAAAACACAAGTCCTCTAAAACAGCGAAGCTTTATACTAAAAACATTCAGTACGCATTCCAAAGGGAGACATACATACACATCGCTCTAGATTTAGGCGTTTTCATTTCTGCACGGATAGAGTCGTCAGTCGCCTGTACCACGGCTAGGCAATAAATTAGAGCTCGAATGTTCAAAGTGTTCCCACGAAACCGTATCAAGATGCAGCGCCCTAGAACACCGAGTCGAAAACGGGGACGAGCGAAATCTACCCAATACTCTCCGAAACTAGCACCTTAGCATATATCCCTTTTTAAAACCAACCTTAAAGCGCCCGAATAAGGTTTAAATTTAAAAACTATGCGGGAGAGAGATAGGAGGCCCGAGAAGTAAGCAGTGGAAATGCATTATTCCCTTACTCGATTTATTTCGCCGGTGTGACATTCGTTGCGTTTTGTTAGCTGTCACTCGTTCACACTCGGTTTGTGTTTGTTTGTAGAGCGTTTTAATTTTGTATTGGGTTACAAGGAATATACATTCGTCTTTGAAGCAATTAAAGCTAGTAAGGAATATTATTTGTTACATAGGACGGGTTAGGTTCCATTCTGATTTATTGTTAATATTCTATCGGTAGATGCAGTTTCATCAATTGTTTTACAAGGCGGGTATTTAATAAACAAAGCCACAAATATCACAATAGTGAAACCCTAAGGAAATATTACGTACCTATATATATTTGTGCCAGTTCATTTAATTTAGGACGTCTGAGTAACATGTCTGTGTGGAGTGTGGCAGAAGCTTAAGGTGCAGTGGGTTCAGCCAGCAGAGTTTTTTGAATAACCTTAGTGCTTTTTTAGATAATTCAAAGACAATGATGTCCACCATCCCGGGCACGCACGTCCGTCCACTCAGTGCCCAACAATAAGCTGCGTTCGGATAACGACCTGATTCACGGCGCTTCTATTTATGTCAATTCTAAAACTTACATGATGCCAAAGTGTCCGGCGATCTTTGAGATCTGGCCGTCCGTACAACCGATAAATGGAGGCCCTTTCGATTTATCAGAGTAACCTTTGTAACGTATATATCAAATACTTAACTTATGTCATAAATTTACGCTTAAGTAATTTTAAACAGGGCTTGCAATAAAGGTTTTTCTCTATTACCATAATAGCAAAGTACATAATGTCGTCACGGAACAAGTAAAAAGTACGCGCTCCTAAATCCCATAAATCTCAATCCTAATGGAATCACTTTAGAATTCTTTGCCAACCGCTAACTGCTTATAAAAGCTGTAATAAATAAATACAACCGATTGTCCCATTTTGCTTCCCTTGGAAAGCGATACGTCGTGAAGGCTTACTAAAAGGAGTCAATTTGCCTTTGGAATTATTGCTACGGCATGATTGGTCTTTTTATTTTCTTATTATCAAGATAGCGGAAGTTTTACACGACAGATTTTAACTGAAGCCAGTTCTAATAGGTGTAGGGCTTGCAAATATTCGAAACTTTCAGATATTCGAATATTCGACTTTTTCTGACGACGTATTCGAATATTCGAATAATTATTCGAATATTATAAAAAATAAGAAAAGGAACGAGAACTCGGTTTATTATCGTTTTATTCAAAAGCTTTTTTCACATATTGCTAAAACTAAGGATATTTGGCAGAAATCCACTTAATTGACTAGATTTTATCATCCTACTATTTATAAGATGCCCACATTTATAAAAACGAGTAAAACGCCAAAATTAGACGTATTTAATATTTCTAGATAAAACTTATTATAAATGCGTCGTTGCGTGAAATAATATAACTTTAACCATCCAAACACCTAGGTATGTAAGATATTTTTTTTAGTAGGTAATTATTTTCCGATTTAAATTAACTTGTAATCACTCAGAGGCTTGTAAAAAGGCCTTTAATTTCATTGTATTTTGAATTTATTTGTTTTGGCAAGTTATTATTCCTAATGGTCGGCTAATTATATAATATTGGAATATTTAAGGGGAAAAGTTAGTTGAGTACTGGGTGGATTATTCGTCAGCTAAAGGTGCATGGTTAGATTACCAAGTTGGGCAGGTTTGGTATGATTAAATTTGAGAATTGCGATAAGTGGCAAGGTTTAGACTTCAAAAATTCGCTTAACGTACGCTTGTACTGAATAAACAGAATGACCCTTTAACTTAAAACTTACGCACCGTAAAAATAACATACTTTTTGATTTCGTTTTCTTTTAAATTGAGTTAGGTTTCACTGTATTCACGAAGTCTATCGAGAGGAATATAGTAAAAAATATTATTTCCTTCGTATTTGGGTACCTACCGTTCCTCATTCACTGTAAATACCCGTAAAACACACAGAAACTGTAACTACAGCGGATGACATAGTTTTTTTTACAGTAATAAAAAATATTCGAATATTCGAAACCTGAGCGGCCGAATATTCGAATATCAAAACAGGTCGAATATTCGACAAATTCGAATATTCGAATATTCGAATTGCAAGCCCTAAATAGGTGTTACCAAGTTATTCGTGACTTGTTTGGTTTGTTATTGGTTATTGAAATAACGTCGTCCACCTATGTTTATTCAATACACCTATTTGTAAAGTTAAACAACACCAGCAGCTTTACCGATACTATCTGTTGGACACCATAACTGCAACAATGCCTATATCTTGATAAAGTAATATTTGTGTTACACAAACCAAGTATACCGAGTAACTAGGATTATATGGCCTGTTTTGTAAAGGCTTTACATCCTGAGCCCAGGATTTTGAGGTATACCGTATGACCTTTTTGAAAATTAGCCTATTAAAGGAGCAACCAGCTGGCATAAAACTTCTCCGATACCCCTTCACGGATCTGCAAAATTCCCAGCATGCCATTGCCTGCGACTTATGGAAATAAACTTCATAACCTTGGTCGTATTAAAATCAATTAATAGTATAAACGTGATTAAGCCACATCCGTAATTGTGATTGATAGAGTCGAGAAAACAATGGAGCTCGGACAGACAGACCGGATAGAAATTACTGATATATATATATCCATTGATCACGAATGAAAGTGGATCAATATTATGTTTACACGGCCACTTTGATAATTACTAAATTAATCATTCAATTGTGGAAGCAATTATCACAACGTCAACCGTTATCTGGAGACTTGGAAAAGAATTGGATTGCAATTGTATCGTCTTCGTATAGCATTTTTTTATGAAAGCTAGATTTAGACATGTTAATCCTAACAATTATGGGTATGCTTCAAATAAACTGGACGTGGTTTATCATTATAATGATTCGAGTATCATACATGTTTACTAGATGGCGCTAGTGGTACTTAGTATTTAGAACATTTGGCAGTAGGTAGTTTACTACTTTTTCTGGGGCCAAACAGTACGTACATAATACTTTAAAATTTAAATAACCATTTGTTATTTGGTAAAGTATTTCTAAATACACATTTATTTTATTTTTTTTAAACGGTACCAAAGTCTAACTAACATCGTGTCATTATTAGCACAGAAAACTTATTAGTCAATTATTTAACGACACAACTGCCTTAGGTACTTAGTTACTTACATGATGAAATATATTGATTTTAATTATAAGATTCTTGTCAGCCTATTTTCTCTAAATAGCTCTGTTATCTCTAAAGAACAAACAATTCAAACTTCTGCTTGATAGTCAACTCAATAGGTGGCGCTAGTAGGAGCAGTGGATACCCTCCCTTGACCATCATCCCTCGCTGTCTGTTTTGGTACCTAATACGTAATAAAACTGTTTGTGCTTTATTTTTTAATTAATGTGAGCGTATAAGTTCGAGATATGTCAAGATTTTGAGAAACACTATCAAGCGTTCTATAGGTACACCTTTTTTTTTAAGGCAATGGTAATTAACATGCCATAACCTAGATCTCTATTGCCGTTCGAATATCGAATGTTACTGAACATTCATACGCCTTTTCATGTGAAAACCAATAATTTCGTAAAATAGAGCAATAAATGCACTATCGCGTTGCACCACAGTCCCCTTACGATACCTATGACCCACACGTTGCGTCGCTAGGTAGCTGGCGACCCCAAAACTGGGCCACCTGGGTTCGTGACCCGCTCCGGCCCCCTGCTCCTATTGTCTGTTATTTTTGGGTATGGTACAATATTTACAGTGCATTTTAATTAGTCTCTTTATTTTATAGTATATAATTAGTTAGTAAGGATAACGCCATCATTTGAGACAATCATCAGAAACTACCAAAGATATACGAAACTACCAATCTTAAAAAGAGTAGTCGAGCTTTACTTTACGCCACTTATACATCCTTGGTTCCTGTATTTCGTTATTGAAAATTGCATAGAGTTTAAAATAAAATGTCGGCCGTGCAAATAATTAAGGTATATGAGTATAGAGGTGTAACTATAGGGTCAACGAAAAAAATACATGGGTAAACAAATGAGGAATTTAACATTTTCTACTAAACTAGCCCACTCAGTGAATTCGCCATGGGCCTTACTTGTTTATGGGTAGGTACCAGTGGCGGCGCGTCCATAAAAGCCGATTCCCACCGCACACAGGCGGATTTTCCTAAATTTCTGGCCAAAAGTCCAATGTACCAAATCAACGATAATAGTCACGTGAATTTATTTTTTGTATCTGTATCGTTCCTAAGATTTAATGACAACCCTTATAACAATTTAAACGAACGTTTTCATAACTACCCACATTAAGGAAGTATCGACTTCTGACCAAAGGTTAATTACTTCTTAAAACTAGGTGTATTTATATAACATATTCTATTGTTTTGAAGTTGTTTGGTGTGATTTATATAATGGATTGTGAAGCTGGAGGTATGTAACTATATATTTAACATGAATGTTCATACTTTTCAGTTTGTTTATACACAGGAAAAAAAAAGTTAATTTACAATCGAATTTTTACCTGTTGGTTACTTATATTAGTGTATAAAGTTCAATATTCAATAGAATCTGACTACTGAATGAATATTATAGTAAAGACAAACATATTAGCTAGACTATTTTGATAGTTTAGGTTGCTAATACGTGCTAATCTGTTTTTTATTAGACAATGATCAGTTAGAAGTAAAAATCACGAAAACAGTTTTTTTTATTTTTTCATTGTTTTTAGGTTCATCTTCTGAGAATATCATTATAAGTCGTCAACAATTGCTTGAATATTATAGAACGTGCAATTCGAAAGATAATAATGAAAAACTTAACAATCTTTTTAACCAAGTAGCAAGTTTCTTAGGTGTTGAGGATGGTCTAACAAATGACTCAAAACAATTATTATCTAAGTTCGTACTCGACTACAAACAAAAGTGGGCATCTGTTAGAAGAAACAATGCCTATTTCAATAGAAAAGAATGTAATTGGCTTAGTAATGGTATTTGTTTCGTGGTTAAGAAACATGTTTCAAAGCAAGTAAGCGGAAGACCTTAGAAAGATTTCTGTGA
Organism: Cydia amplana; assembly: GCF_948474715.1. Taxonomy (NCBI): domain Eukaryota; kingdom Metazoa; phylum Arthropoda; class Insecta; order Lepidoptera; family Tortricidae; genus Cydia; species Cydia amplana. The sequence continues at coordinate 8,312,124 of NC_086069.1, read as the reverse complement.
GAGTAGTGATCGGTCCAAACGCAGAAAAACCGAAAACTTACGTAAGGAAAGAACTAGTAGTGAACTTTTGTTTGCTGCTAAAATGAACTTCAAAAGAGATGCTGATCTGAAATCTGCTAAAGAATGTGAAACTATAATTACAAAACAAAAAGCCACTTCTGGACAATCTCACATTCCTTTCACACCAGATGAAGCTTTAGCACTTGTTGTTGGAGCAAAACTTACCAACTTCCAATACAATTTAATTAGGAAAAGTGCAAGTGATAATTACTGCAACATCTATCCTCCTTACGAAAATGTTACTTCCGCCAAAAAGAGATGTTATCCTAAAAATATATTGGTCAGTGAATCATCCGTAAAAATAGCTATCCAAGACTTGTTAGATCATACAGCAATGAGACTTGTTCATTCACTGCATGAAGTAATTTCTTCGCTTTCTAAAGACCAACTTGATACCATGTCTTTGATTACGAAATAGGGATGTGATGGTACATCTGGCCAAGCTGAATAACCTTCTTGTATCATCTGATCCAGCATAACAGATATATCACGAAAACATTACAAGAAGGATTCAAAAATAAATAATTATCCAAAAGAACTAAAGTATTTATTGGACATGTAAGAAAAAAACGAATAAAATAAATATAGAAACAGTGAACCGACCTTAAATAAAGCTGTAGTTTAATTTAAATATGTTTTTATTTGATTCCTAAAGCGTTTCTAACTTTTAATTCAATCCATTAGTTTTGGCCAGAAATTTAGGAAAATCCGCCTGTGTGCACCGGCTTGCCTGTTTTTGGACGTTTGAGCAGAGTTCTAAAGGAAATATGTAAGCCAAATTAGTCCCGGCTTGCCTATGGATATGTTTGACGCGTCGCCACTGGTAGGTACATACTTATTTAAAACTGCTACAATATAAGCCAATGTTACATTTATTCATTTTATACCATTGTAATTAAGACAAGTTTTAATTTATCGGCAATTATTATTTTATGAACTCGTAAACCCACAGTCATTAAACAAATTCTTTGCCACTTCGTAATTACGGTAACAATTTATAGCTTTTAAGTCGCCTAGCTATAGACATCTATTTCCTTTTGCAGATTTCAAACACAATTCCGTCGCAGATAATGTATACCTACTTCTCCTACTTCTCTTCTTTCGTCTAACCTAACTAAAGGCATCAAGAAGATAAAAAGGGATTTAATTTGAGACAGGCAATGATAAACCTGTTCATACGTTTTTTCGCTCATAATAGGCTTGTAGTTAATTTAATATCCCAACAATTTTTGGACAACCACATTGCTCTCTTAACTTGTACTACAAACAACTGATAACGCTATCTCGGATAATGCTCCCGCAATTGAAATGTGTCGCTGTGACAGGCTGCGTGCGTGCACGCGGATATGACGCGAGCTTTATTGCGCACACTACGCTCTTCACCCAACAAACAACAAAATATCAGCATGCAGCTACTTTTATTCTAGACTTCATTCTAGAACACTTAAGATTCAAAATGCAACAGATTTAATCACCCCTTAACACAGTTTACTTCTAAAAGTTTTCATGTACCTTGTTTATTATAATTGCAATGCACAGCAATATTTATTGCGCGAGTTTTTTATTTGCAATTTGATACGTGTTTTTAATCAACTTCCAATTTAAACGCTTGATGAAGTTGACAGGTCGATGTTTTTATTATTCTGACATTCATGAGTGTTTATAGCCATTTGTTTATTACACCAAAACACGCGTGTGCCCTGTAGTAAAATATCTCGTTAGTACCTACTTTAATGCATTATTATGTTTTATATTTATTATTGTAATCAAAATACTGGTCGCTGACAGTCAATTAATTAGTTTGGTGTTTTTAAGGTTATACGAGTATTACATGTTAGAATGATAAGTTCAGAATAATTTTAAATCTAAAAGCTCTAAATCTAAAAAGCTCAGTTGAAGAAAAATAATCACTAATTGACACTAACTAAAAGGTAGTAAGGGCTTTTTTCGTACCGTAAAGAAAATAAAACTGCAGAAATGAATCCAGGCATACTAAAATAATAGCTGATAGCTATGAAAGCAACGCAGAAAGAAAGGTATTTTAATATGCTAAATGTATATTCGTAATTAATGAATAATGACCATGTTCTTCTATCATCTGATGGCTACCATCGCTTGTCTTACGCAACCAAATCAGTTCATTTGGCCACCATTGTCTCAAGTCTCCAAGCCGCATTAATTGTCGGGACGTGTTGCTCAAGGATGAAGATTGCTATCATTCTATTGATTACGATTACATGTCATGGCCGCGACATGGAATTAGAGCTTACTATCTAATTACAGAGGCCACGGTCACGTAAGCTTGTGGAATTACTGAAATTAACTGTAGAATTTGAATTAATAGGTATACTCGCGAGCCGAATAAGTGCGGTATGTTCGGAAGAATAAATAGTAACTTGATAATATTATTTCAAGCAAATTGGAAGTACTCTACTACTCACTTCATTATGAAAGTTATAATTATCAGAAAAATTTAGGTATTCCTTTCTATAAACATGTAGACTAAATATCGTGACTATCTTAATTTTACAAGTTTTTGTTCAGATGATGTTTTGTTATTTTGAAACCGATTGTCATATTTTCCCTATTCAACAAAAAATTACAATTCAATCTATAAATACTTAACTAAAATTACGTAGCTATCGTGATTGCACGGTTAAGTTACAATCTTTTCGGCTTTCTTTTGAGAATTTAGTGGAAATAGTTTTTGTTAGGGGTAACTGTCTCATTCAGTAGTTGGGAACAGATAGACGGCCTGACATCGTGACCGATGGAGCGCATCGGGTCACGACTGACGACCCGGCGTTGGCCAATGGTTCCGTGTCGAAATTTACTTTAAGCTGTTAAGTAGCCAAAAGCTGCTATATCGCTACGACTACTTGGTTGTCAACTTAAATTAGCTTTAATGAGAAATAGTGTTTTATATTGCAAATAGCAGGTTTACAAGTTAATACTATAATTTAAGGCCTTAATGTTATTTTCAAACTTTAAGGCGTTTAATTAAAGTAAAAGGTTTGCCTAAGAGTATTTTCCTTAGACGGCGACATTTTATATGCTGATTTGGGGATCACATCTGAGTGACGCTATCATGACATTCATGACATATCTGTTATGTGTCGTAAGTATAAAAATAAGCGTATATTCTTATAGCTACTTTATCTTTAAATAATTACATAAAATAATGACTAATAGAAAGCCATATGTAGATTAATAAACAATTATTAATATTTAGAAACTTAAGAATCAGAACATAATAATATGTATTTTATGAACCTCCAGGTCTTTTAGTAGTAAGATTTATGTGCGAATTATGCACTTTTGACATACGCATCATGTATGTGTTCTAAATAAATAAAATAAAAAATCATCATCATCATTGTATCTCATCCTTCGGTCGCCCACTGCTGAGCAAAGGCCTCTCTTCGTGTGATAAAAAAATAAATAATAATAAATAATTGTACCGGCCACATTGGAGAAGCGGCCGGTCAGCCGACCTCCGACACCACGGAAGCGGCCGGGACAAAAAGCCACAATACGCGATCGTGACCGCGGCCAGCCCCATTCATAACCTCCTCTGAGAAGACGCTACGTGCAAGCATTTTCGCGCCCACCTGGACACTATTACACGGACATTTCGTTTACTCAGCCTTTTTTTAGTCGAGTTTAATTTCGGAAAAAGCTCGTAGCTCCATGGTCCTTCTTAAATTGTTGAAAAATAATTACTAAAATCCAGATATCAGTAACCTGGATTTAAGTTTTCAAAGTTTAATAATTATTAATGGAACAGTGAAGTGATGGATGTCTACAGTCTTGACCAGCTCGTTATAATATAAATTTTATTTAATTGAAAAAAATCCAAAAATTAAAGACAATCTTAATAAAGTAGGTACTTGAATAATGTAAACATACAAACATGGCTTAGAATAATTTTTAGTCAACATAAAGTATAAAATCTTAAAATCGTCTATCAATCAAAAAATATTTTATTTTGTATTTGTAAGTGCTTAATATAAGTATAAAATAATAAATACTTCATATATGTATACACATGTACGTCGATATGATTATATCTACGACACTAGTTATATCATGCACCAACAGATGGCGCTGGCGTCGAGTTAGATGGCGCTATCGTTTGTTCGCCGTAGTTTCATGGGGCGGGTCTCGTTTAGCACTAATGTTAACTTTGCGCAGAGGCAATATCGTAACCAATGAGGTTTATCCGAGGTGCGATTATTGCTAGTTGAAAACTTTACCAATACCCCGCCGTGTGGACGTGAAATACCGTCCGCTATGGCAATTTTTGAATGGCCGTAAAGGCCTCAAAATTCCTGGAAAAATATTATAACTCTCGAATGAGTCTTCTATCATTCATCGTAATTATTGTCGATCTCGTTTTCACAAGATATTGCCTATAAACAAAGTTGTATGATTATAGTAATCGGTTTTTTTTTCAACCGTACAGGGCGTACAGCACAACTAATTCACGTTTCTTGGAACTATGACAAATTTATACTTTTTGCCACTTCGTTGAGTTATATTGCAAATAGGGCGACATAAAATAGTAGAAATTAAATAAAATGGAACTAAAATAATTCCATACTAAATTGTTTTACGTCAAAAATGTGACAGATACGTACGTAGGCATTGGTGCCCTCAATAATTTTCTAAAATTTATTGTCGGACTATACTTATTTATTTTTTAATTACTGTAATGAATTACAATATTTAATATGTGGGAGACCAAGCTGTGCTCGGAAAACATATAAAAGCTGAAAAATGCTCGTTTTCCCAGAGATAAGACCTAGGCTAGATAGCAAATTTCATCGAAATCGTTAGAGCCGTTTCCGAGACCTCCGAAATATATAAATATACAAGAATTTCTCCTTTAAAGGTTAATAGATTAGATAATGTCACACGAGTAACAGAAAATATGAAATTTAAAAAAGTGACTAGTTCAAGTACCTACTTTGTAGAGCTCATGAAGCTACGTAGATATTACAAAACAAAACATCCATATTGATGTTCACGCTTGTTCATTTCATTAACCATCACAGAGGTTTAAACCAGTCTGTTACAAAAGGGATTAATAAAGAACAAAACTTGACGCGATTACGCTCGATACACTTTTAATAGCGTCAGGCTTTGACATCCACACTGCGGTGAAAGCGGCCGATAATCGATACGAATGATGAAGAATCGATACATGGCTCGTATAATCGCATTATTGGTACGCGGGGGGTCTCACGTGCCGTTTTATCGACTCGATGGGTGTTAATCGACTGTTTATTTATTTGTTTGTTAATGGTCGACTCAGTGGCAAAAATTGTACAATTTACCATGTCAATATGTGACATATTAACAACCGAGTCCTCATACCTAACAATTAAACGTTGTGTAGTCAGATTTCTGAAGTGAAAACTTCTTTAGCGGCGCTGCGCACTTTTTGAGGTAAGGAAAAAATGTTAAACTCGAGACAGCGTAAGGCGGTCATGTGACCGTAAGGCGATCACGTGACCGTAAGGTTTAGATGGCCACTCATTTAGATGGCATTTAAATCAATAAAGAAAAACTCAATGACATTACATGAAAAAGGTTCTAATCTAATCTTGTACGGGCTGAAATACGAGGATCTCACAGTTACATTCTAACTTTATATCACTCAAACATAATTCAATAAAGCTACATCTTGATGAAATCGCTAATAAAAGTGAATTCTAGTACTGGTGAATAAAACTCAAAATATCATGACCAAATATATTTAGATGCGAGGTCTGCAAGGTAACATTTACAATTTCTATTCGAATTTTAATAAACAATTAACGCTACAAATTTAAGCTCACTGGCTAGCTAATTTCGGAACTAATGTTTTACAATAGAAAGGAGGATGGGTCAATTATACATAGTGCTGCAGACATTTTGGACTAGTCATTGAGTTTTCACTTCTGTCGGTACTCCCGGAGTGCAACCCGTTGTTAGGGTTCCGTACCCAAAGGGTAAAAACGGGACCCTATTACTAAGACTCCGCTGTCCGTCCGTCCGTCCGTCCGTCCGTCTGTCACCAGGCTGTATCTCACGAACCGTGATAGCTAGACAGTTGAAATTTTCACAGATGATGTATTTCTGTTGCCGCTATAACAACAAATACTAAAAACAGAATAAAATAAAGATTTAAGTGGGGCTCCCATACAACAAACGTGATTTTTGACCGAAGTTAAGCAACGTCGGGCGGGGTCAGTACTTGGATGGGTGACCGTTTTTTTGCTTGTCTTTTTTGCTTGCTTTGCTCTATTTTTTTTATGGTGCGGAACCCTCCGTGCGCGAGTCCGACTCGCACTTGGCCGGTTTTTAACTGTATTCATTTAATATTAAAAAATTCAAAAATATGTTTCGTTATTTTGCGGCTCTCCTTAATATTCTTTATTTGCATTCTTTATGTTCGTAAAATTCTTTATTTGCATTATTTTTTTATTTAAACTTTGTTTAAATTTTGTACTACAAAAAATAGTAGGTACAAATGGCGTACTTAACGATTTCTTCGAATTTGAAAACGCGTTAATTGCAAATACGATTACAAAATTAGATGTATGCAAATAATACTCATTTAATATCTGTACATCGTTTTCATTATACCCTCCACGTAATACCTGTATAAAAAATTAAACCGGCAATTAATTTACCGAAGCGATTACATTTAATTATTATTATCATTCATCAATCTGTTCACAGCACTTACATGTAATATTACGATTAGGCACATGTAACAGGGTTAAAGAGTCAAGGTCCATGACATCAGCCTCCCTTTACGCGACCAAAACAAATTGACAACTCCAATTAATTACAATCAATTCTTTCCACAAACTCATGTGAAGTTTGACAGTCAATTTGTTATAAGACGTATGTTAGCCAATGTACTGTTAAAAAGCAAACAACTTAAACATTCGCAAGCGCTTTCCAACTAAATCTTGTTATTGAAAAACCAACTTTAATCCAAACGCTTGCAGTTTAATTTATAATCATGTGCAAGCTGCATATGTGGTCAGAAGCGGACAGATTAAAAATGTTAATTTCAAAACCAGAATCAATCAAACCTTTACTTAACCTTACCATCGGAAGCTATAAGGACGAAATGCCCACGATTGTTGAGTCAGTAAATGTTTTTAATTTATACTGAGGTTCCGTCATTTGTACCTACTCGTAAATTTATTTCACTCTTCCTACCATTGGTGTTGGGTGAATTTAAACCTGCGAAAGTTCTAGTTATTTAATAGATTTGCTATTTACTACTATACGAAGATAGATCAATAAGTTGTGCGGCTTGATTTTAATGGTTTGTAACGTCACAACACACTAGAACTGCAGAGTCACCTGTTAAAACTACATATGTACATAATTAGATACCTGAAGCTAACTTTTTTAGCAGTGACAGGAGTAAGCATCAGGATTTTTTCCGGACACTTATGCGTTACGAGTAAGAGTAGGTAACCTTAAAATGTAGAAAAGTTCTTACGAACTTAAAGGAACTCTTTTTATGCCTGGTAAAAACGTATACCTCTCAAATCCGACATTGAACGTGTTCAAGATAATTTTGTCACAGTCGCAAGCTGTTTAATGCTATTTGGCTGAAAGGGTTTTAATGCAAATTTAAACGCATATTATTATGAGCTTTCATACATGGATAATTTAAGATTTCGGCGGGAGTGTTCAGATAAGTGGTGCAAAGTGCATGGGCAGCCAAGATGCTCATGTTTTATTATTTATTTTGAATGCTCCCCTCAAAAATAAGTTATGTACACCTGCCAAATTTTCTTGCCGTCTTTTAAATCAACAACGGTACATATACAAACGTCTAGACAAGGCCCAATTACATAATTATGAAAATTTATAGCGCAATTTTTATGAATAAATTCAAGAAATTCAAGTCATTCATACAACAAGCATATGCATTTTATTCTACATAGACCTATGTATTGAAAAAAAAGTCGGATAGGTCAGACTAAACTGGCTAAGTGGCCAGTAGGTATCAGGCACGCACGGAATGTCACACCGAACACGTGCCCGGGCCGCCCGAACACCCGTGAAATTACCGCTTTTTCCTGCCAACACAGATGATTTGCACTTCCATTGTTCTGCCCGCCCGGCTTATAGGGATGTTTCACGCATGGCTTTATTTCTTATAGTATTTTATTACATAAACAGATTTAAATGTATGTGAGTATTGGTATTTAGAGCGACATTAAAACGTATGGCATTAACCTACCCTTAATTCGTTTCTCTCGGTCAAGATTTTTTATAATGAGTGTTTAAGTCGTGATGAAATATTATAACTAAGTATATCAAATCGTGTTACATAATCAGGACATACTTACTGCACTGAAACATTTAAAAAGATCAATACGAAGCCGAAGGATACAGCTCGATGCGCGGGATCGATGGATTGATTGCGCAAGCATCGATTAAACTGCGCGTATATCAATCGCCATTACCGCTGGCTGTCAATAATGGGATCGCATGAATCACGAGCTGCCGCTGTGGCGAAATATGGAGCTTTTGTTGTTTTAAATGCTTTTAGTGATGTGAACTATTTAAAAAGTAATCGATTCAATGCCACCGATTTAGTAAACCCACAAAATACATAGTTTATTACGAAACTTACGTAGATAATCCAACTAGAGAGCAAATCAAATTATTTTATGAAATAGGTATTTGTTTTTAAGTAGTTATTTATTTATCGTATGGCAATAGGTACACACACTTATTAAAACAACACTTAACATCAAAATGTACAATTCCGCAGGTACAAACTCGCGTTTATTGTCAGGTTTTTAAAATCCTCAACTGGGCCATTATATCTGGTAACAGGGCACTGAAATACCATATGATGTATGAATAAGTAGTCACACTACTATATAGGCGGGTTCGATTCCCGCCTCAGCCACTGGACTTGGTCACTTTTTCTTTAGTGTATGATATCTTGATATCTATTCCTGTTTATAACTTAGTAGATAACTTACCTACATTGAAAGCAGAGGCAAAAAAGAATATTGATAATTTTTACCATTTTCATTGCAATCGATGGTTTTCATAGCAAAATATTCCAAAATACTTCAACAGAAAAATATATAACATAAAACATAATTGCTCTCATTTAATTTCTACTTGTATTTACCTTACTTTATGTTGCTGAGATATACGTGTGTCAGTATCGTCTATGGAGAATAATATAAGTAGAAGTGTAGATACCAGTACTTAGTATTAGTACTACCTAACAACATTTTTATAGACAATCATGTGTTCCCAGTAAAATTAAAATCAATATTCAAAACCTAAAACAAATTCTGACTCATTTGTTCCTCGCGTGTAACTTATCTTATACATGTACTGACTGCTACCGATGCTTTTTATCTTTATTTTTTATTTTTCTTCAATATGGACGTCTAAATTCAAACAAATATTTATCAATCCCTGACAGTTATGGAGACACCAACATGGCTCCGATAAGGCTTCTTGCAAGTGTTTGGCAGCTGCGTCATTTTGTGCTCATTTATTATTTTTAAAACATTTTGTTTCGGCGAGATTTCTTAAGAATAATGGAGGTGTTTTGATTAGTAAGAAGACTTTATTCATTCATATAATATGTATGTTTAAAATATAGTAAGAAAACTTTTTTATTTCTAGTTAATGATTGTTTGTTCTGACAAGTAAAAAGTTATTTAAGGCCACTTGCACCATTCACTAACCCCGTGGTTAACCGGTTAAACCTGGAATTGCCATGGTTACCAGCACAATTTGACACTGGGTTAACGGTTTAACCCCTTAGCCCAGGGTTAGTGGGATGGTGCAAATGGCCCTTGGCTAGACTACTTATAGCTATAATATATTTATAATATAAAACCCGAAGGCTCGTAGCATACATTTGTAAGAAACATATCAATAAATAGCTAATTGTCTGATAAAGTACCTAAGTAATTACAAAAGTTCTAGTCGAAAAGATCTGTTGAAATTAAAGTAAACACATGTTTCCAAAAACTTAGTAGCGACCATTTAGCGTAAAAGATATATTTCCAGATTGATGGCATTAGGGTCTTTGACACTCTCAGTCCGGCATTTTCGGCACGGGCCAACCGGCAAGTAATAATTATTCTGAGTGTCAATAAATAATAAAGTGGCCGCGCGCGTCTTGAGTGCTCGTTCGTCTCTCTTATCTCAATTCTTAATGCGCCTCTTTGCTCGTTATTCTTTTTTATTTTTTGTTCTTTTTCAACATGTCATCCAGTGGTGAGGTTAAATTCTGTGTTGACAGCATGAAGGTTTTATGTTTTAATCTCGACTTAATGTTCGTTCAGCGGCATTAGGCGGTTGTAGGCTGTAGCTTGGTTCTATTAATTTGGATCAGATTTGTACTTAGTCATGTCTATAAATGAATATTTTATCGGCCAGTTTATTTGCTTAACAAATTTTATTTAACGTATCAATTCGAGTTGTGACTTTAAAATAAATTAGAAGCAATTGATCAATGCGCTTAAACTGGCCTGGCGAGTTGTAGTTGCATTTTCTTAGCATCGTCCATCGATCACGCACTTCGGATTTATGTTACGTAATTGCGGTGCGTCTGCGCACATTGCAATGATTTCGCTTATTATGTTGTTTTTCAAAGATTTATTTTGTGGGTTTTCTGTTGTGTTACTGAGGAAAATGATTGGACAGTATCTACTAACAACGGTATAATTAGTTGAATGTTTAATATATCCTGCAATACCTAATTTAACTTTTTTGTATACAGACAATAAAATTTAGCAAAACATTAATAAATATTGACCTTGCAATTATTTGTCATTTACCATCTTACTGCAGACATCCTATTTTTACAGTTTAAAATAACACTATGAGCATACCTTAGATCCAAACCTTTTTTCCTGACCACTGAACTATACAAACTAGAGATGCCACGAATATTCAGCAACTATTCGGCCTATTCGGTATTCGACCGAATGTTGCCTACTATCCGGCCGAATACCGAATATCTGTTGCCCGCTACCTAAAAATAAAAATTACACAAAAAAAAATACCAATAAATTGGTATATTTCATATTTAAAATGTATTATTGGAAAGTTGTTAAATAGGAAGACCCTTTTTAAGCATTTGTTGATTATGAAATATTTTATTTTTATCATGGGTCTGATTTGATTGACTCTAACTACATTCATTAGGTTTTACAAAATATATATTAGCAAACGTTGTGCTATGTTGACGAACAGTTTTCATAATAATTGTGACTCACAATGTTCGCATCTCATGCCGGTATTCGGTCGCCCAATATTCGGTATTCGGCCGAGAGAGTGGCCGAATATTCGGTATTCGGCCAAAACCACTATTCGGGGCATCTCCAATACAAACGTATCATTTTAGCCACCACCAGGCCAAGGTCAGCTAAGTTCAAACTGCGGTCGTACGGATACAGGCTCTGCTCAATTAGTGGCAATCTTCACCACAACTCTGTCAAGGTCCGCCATCACTATTAGGACGGTACTTAGGTATTGGCACGTACTGTATGCCCCTTTGTACATAAGAGGAAGTTATCTTCACGAGTTTTTGCTGTAATCAAACGTCAATAGAAAGAGGAAATCCGAACAAATGTTTTTATTACTCATATTAAAGATCAGCACTAAGTGGCTGTTTGAATAATGAAGGCATAATTTGTTCCGTATTGTTTCGAAATTATGTATGCGTGGCAAAAAACGTTCATAGATAAAGATTACTATTGAATCAAAAGCCTGACATGCGAACATGTCTTATCTGCCTACAGAATGTACTAATGCGGTGTTATTTATTTGGTGCGTAACATTTATAGGAACTTTCCGCAGATACAATAATTTATGTTAGTATTTATTATTATAGAATTAAACCAAAAATAGATAATTGTTAATATATATAATTATCAAATCGCCATCGTGATCCTTTCTTTATCTTTGGCGCACTAAGCTAGCAGTTACCTACTGAGTAAACAATTTAACATGGGACTTTTGCGACGGTATCGAATGGCGAGAACTCATCACATCCAATTTCCATTGAAAATATCCTGCTGTTATGTGAATGACCATAATATAAACCTTAAGTACTACCTATAGGTAATTTTATACAAATATCTGCTACGATTCCAATAGCACAGACTGCAGCTGCAATTGTACTTTCGCTCCATCCAAGGTTTTACAAACAAAAGCTGTGCAATACCTACACCCCATGTAATGTACTACATTTAGTAATCCCACGAGATGAGAGGACATCTCCGCTCTGTCATTAGAAGGCGCCACCGCTCGCCTGTCATTTAAAACCTACAGTACCGTTAAATGCTGCCTTTGCTGTTTGGATTAATTCTAAGCTTACGCAATATCTGCATTGTAGCGTAGCTTCTTTAAAATATACCTATGCAGTGCCGGTCCGAGCCCTTGTAGAGCGAAATCGGGTTTTGGCGCCCTTCGTTGAAGTTTTCAAGCGTATTCCCCCCCCCCCCTCGCCACACTCGCGTCTCTTAAAACTTTTTTTTTTCTCATTTGCCATTTTGCCCCCCTTGCCATCCGGCGCCTAGAGTGGTCGCTCCACTCGCTCTACCCTAGATCCGGCCCTGTACCTATGTATGTATTTAAAAGTACAATTGCTGTTTCTAAACATATACCGTTGCTTGTCCACCTATACTTACAATAACGTAAATGTGATTTGTATATAAACTAAGCACTAAAATATGATAATGATGATGTTAAATGATGTACATTAGACTTACTTTCGTTAAAATTTTATCTACTATGATAACTGATACCTGAGAGTCTCGAAACTACTCGTCGATGAGCATCTCTGACACCAGCAAATTAACCAGAAAGAGATATATGAGTTTGCACGATAAACAAAAAAGGCATAGTGTATTAATCTCGCCTTACGATTATCTAACACCTGTGACAACGTTTGTTTGTTTCCCATGATCCATGTGGATTACCGGCTGCGATGGTGCGAAGGTCGCGCGAGCCCCGTGACATCGATAATTGCATTCCCCGCCCTGACCCCCTTGCGGTATCAGCGGGTACACAAGTGGCACCACTAAACCTAAGGTCCTATACTATATCTACATTTCTATGCTTTCAACATCTCAAGAGAAAAACGTCACAGGATTCACAGGTTGTGTCCAAATAGTCATATAATTTTGAAGTAAATTACATACAATTTAGAAATTTAAATTCTATTGATAAAGATTGTTCCTTTGTATAAGACATGCAGTTGGGTTGGTAAACCACCTACTAATTATGAAAGTAAATACTTAAGTTATAGTAATGCCAGAACGCTTAATAACATAACTTGTTGCGGTGCTCATCAGTCTCTTTAATATTCTTCGCATAGCTTGGGCATAGTGATAGCTGTCATCTCAATACAATTTTACAATACTCTAGCACTGTAGAGAACTAAATTAAACTAGGTATTGAACAAAAAAGCTCTAGGTATATAATTATAAGTATGTAGACTACCTTTATGACTATACAATTATATGTTCATTTATTATATATAGATAGGTTTATATACATATAGGTATGTGTTGTAAAATATATATATCTATTGAGAATATCTATTGACTTTTCAATAGGATTGTACCGCACCATCAAGCACGTATTCGGTCGACAGCCGCTAATGGGATATCGGCGGTAATTCACGTCTGTTGGTCTTACACGTTTAGCACTATGTGACGCATGGCGTCATCTCGTCACCACTCATCGCCCGTTTAGCAACATAGCAAGCCTGTGCTCTAGCATGATGGATAACATTCTTGTATTGGTAGTTGTTCACGTCTGTTGGCCTGCCACGTCTAGCACGCTGTGACGATTGGCGTCGTTTTGTCATACTCATCGCCCGTTCTGCAACATAAGCAATAAGCCTGGCCAAACACGATGTAGAAGCTCCTTGTGTTGCATGATGCATGTATTGTCTGCAGATATTTCGGCTTGTCTTCTCTCTCGCTACTGGCTCAAGGCATGCGATATGCTTTTACCATTCCTGCCATTCTATTGCACAATTCTATCGGAATTTGAGTAATGCACCGTGCTAGCATCTCGGGATTCTCGAGCTTAATTAACTCGCGTAAATTATGCACGCCTGTCAGTTACCGCGTCTTTAAAATTGGCACACCCATGCTTGTTATTTTATACAAACATATTCCATCTGCGGTGAATTACGATATTAATCCGAGATTGAAACATTAACCGGTTAGTTACTTTTTTATTTGTACCTTTGATTACTATTTGGGTTTACTGCGTTTAAATTGATAGTCTAAAATTAAAACACTAATCACAGTTAACATACTTAGTTAAAACTTAAATATACAAGTAGGTATGTTAGAAGTATGTACCTGGAACTAGTCAATCATAGGCATAACACTATGGATAGTAGACTATCCGTGGATAAATATGTAGTTTTTATCCTATAGTTCGTTTTTTTAGCATTAGAAAGAAGGTAAGTGATCTTGGCATGTCTTTTAATTGAAAAACGCTTTTTAAAAATCAGTAACTTATACTTATGAAAGCAGAAGAATATAAATAATCGTATTAGATTCATAATTGTTACATATTTGCCGTGACTTATTTTAAAACATATTTTTCAATTAAAAGACACATCAAGATTGTTTACCTTTTTTCTAATGCTAAGAAAAACGAACTATAGAACGTCTAATTACTACGGAGATAGGACACTTGAAGAACGTGCCGTATACAGGGTGTCCCATAAGTGACACGTCACAGTGACACTGGAGGTAGACCAGACCAAGAGGACCCAAACCAACTTAACATGACCCCAGTAAAAGTGGCACGGTTTGGGTCCTCTTGGCCTGGTCTAACTTGGACGGTAACGTGTCACGTATGGGGCACCCTGTATAGTGAAGACTTTGCCCTGATATATTGTACCTGAACACAAAAATAAATAGTTTAAAAGCTTTTTAAAAAGGCATTTCTTGAATGCGTTATGGGGGATCGTCTCCCCTATTGAGTGTCCACATCCAAATAATACCTACTTAAAATTAAGGTTCATAATTTTAGAATAAGTAACTTCAATTACCTACTTATAGTCATCATCATCATCATCATCAATACAGTAACATAATAGAAAGTGAGACGGAAACGATTCCACAGTCAGAGTGTAATTTTGTGAAGGTGTGTTAATCTGTAATACTAAGAATAATTATCCCTGCAATTTACGCATTTCTTAACTTGAAGTACTTTGTTTCCAGAGCTCCGAGAACCCAGTAGACGAGAAGCCGACATCAGACACGAACTACGTGGTGGGTGCGTGGCCGCCGAGCACGCCGGGCCACACCGGCTACCTCACCGTTGCCACGCTGCCGCCTCTTTTCCTTAGAGGTATTATTATTATTGGGGTGGTATCGGGCCTTTGAGTGTCACGTCGACCAAGTATTGATCTATTGTGACGGCCCTTTAAAGTTCATTACTAATGCCCGTTGCATCCAGAAAATTACAGATGCTTTGGGCCGTAACGTTCTGTACCTCATAGGGTTGCAATACATGCCGCCCTAAGTAAGTACTTCTTTTTGACATTAGTGGTCCACAGGATCCTTAGAGGTAAGTTCTCCAACCAGGGATGGCGGTAATATTTACCTATGGGTTACTGGGTCGTAGAATGCTCTGCGAGAAAACCTCTATTTTTAACAACTATTTCGCGGTCCAGCCCTGTTTTCTGTCTCAATTACATCTACGAATCCTATAGAGTCTGTGCGGAAAGAGAAGAGTCGTGGAATGTATGGGGCCCAATACATTCCACGACTCTTCTCTTTCCGAACAGACTCTAGATAGACTTAAACGATACCATTGTTACTATGTGTTTCTACCCCATCCTTGCCGAATTTGTGATATTAAATACTTCAAAAAATTATAGTTATAAACAGGCCACTTCGAAGGTACACTGATATCAGACTGATGTAATTTACATATTGTGCAGTCAGCAGCAGAAGTTGCTAAGCGGGCGAGGTGTTCAAAATTACCTTGACACGCTCTTATTCTCTAAACAATAAAGTTGCGTCAAGATCATTTTGAACACCTGGCCCGCTTAGCAACTTCTGCTGCCGACTGTGCATTTCGCTTGTACTTGCCCGTACATGTCAATACATGTACGGGCAAGTACAATGCGCCGCGCCGCGCCAATGCGCGGGATACACGGCGCACGATAACGATATATCATCCAAATGTCAGTGTAAGTTCGAATTGGCCTAAAACTGTAGTTTTGTACTGTACGTAATTCATATATTCTTTTCAGACAAGAAACCCAAAGCGGAAGTAAGCAGTAATGAAAAATCTGTATTGTCGGAAAAAGACGCAGTTATGGAAACAAGCGCATAATTTAAATTAATTAATGAAATAAATTAATTTGACTATTACTCTGTATTTTTATTTATTACTAAACTTAAGGACTGGTTGTTTAATAAAAATAGTTTTTGTTAGGTAAATGGTATATTTAAATAAAAGCCTTAAAATAATAACACATGAAACTTACACAATACAAATAGTATACGAGAATCGGCATTCGACGCTCAATATTGGAAATAATAAAAGGCAGTGTTGGAAAATTATTACGTACAAAAATTTGGCAATCAGAATTGCATTATCTAAAACGGCAATTTATTTTGATTAATTTGTTAATTTCTACCATATTAGCACACTAATTACTGAAACTCTTGAGAACTTTATTACAAAGGGCAATGAGCGGCAAACAAAACTGTAGGTACTGTTTTAATTACTGTAACAATCTATTAAAGTTTTTTGGAACACTTTTCAGTCTAGAAACAGCTTAATTCAAAACGGTAAACAACAAAATTACTAGGTTAAACTTAGACACGTGATTAAATTAGGTACATTTCTACTTTACAAGTTCTCATGAGATTCCAGCTAGGAACTAAGCGTGCGACACATGCAATTCTTAAAATCTCGTGACAAATTTCATTATACTCGTACCTATTGTTTTTCCCTCTTACGTAAAAATAAAATGTCGATGTTGTGTCAGTACATAAAATGATTAAATATTGTCAGTTAAAACATCGACACGGGTTATTCCCACTAGTTACCACTAAGTTGTTACCAGTGGTAACTACTGGTAGTTTTTTTCCACCTTTTACCGGTGGTAACTACTGGGAATAACCCATCGACACGTATCTCAAACTTTTCATCACATTCAACATTCGATACACTCCTTATAATTTTCAACAATTGAATATAATCTATAATTGCTATAATCTACGACACTTAAGATCGGTTTTCCTAGGATAGCGGTGCCGTCATATAGCAGCCGTTTCCATACTAAATAATACGGTTAAATATGGATGTCGTAGTATTTGTATGGAGACGGCTGCTATATGACGGCACCGCTTTCGGAGGAATCCAAAGCTTAAGCAGTATTTAGATTCAAAATATCAATCATTTAAATTAAGCATATATTTTATAGGTGTTCTATCTGTCCCACCCTATACGATCAACGGTGACAGATGGGAATGAATCATTATCATTTCTGTGTTGGATGAGGTCAGATCAGAATATACTATTTTATATTTAAATAAGGAAGTTATTATTTTAGGAATTAGTCGTTAGCAGTTCCGGTCTTAGTCATCATATTAATGAAAACTTAAAAGAAGGCTTGACCTGTTTGGAATGTTTACTTTAAAAATCAATCATATTGTCTGTCACTCAGGTATTTCTGTTCCTTTTTTTAATGATAATAATATATGTCAATTAGTATTGCTAGCCTCAATTTTACTTACAATTAAATCTGATACTATTGCCACATCCAGAACCAGAACAATGAAGCAAACAAACTCACAGTTCTCTAGAAACAATTGCACCATTCCACTAACCCGGGTTTAACCGGTTAAAACTGGAGTTACTATGATTACCAGTACAATTTGACACTGGGTTGACGGTTTAACCCCGGGTTAGGGAGATGGTGCAAGTGGCACTAACATACTAGTCCTTCCATTATTGTTCTACTCCCAGCTCCCTTGCCATCTAATACATTGTGCTTAAATAGTTGCTTATTTTCACTTTTGATAAAATTACAAATACTAAGCAAGAGATCGTTACTAATTAAATATTACATTTCTAATAATCGTTTTACATACATTTGATAGCTTCAATACCTTCGACTAATTATGAATTATTGCATACTTATAATCATTGGATATTTTTCTCTAAAACCCTGGCTTGCGGTTTATATAAGTATTTTGCTAAGTAATAGCAGTCTGTGTAATGCTTTATTTTTTATTTAACCCAGTCTGCTGTAAGTAAATTTTGATTACCTCCTTACAATCACCACTGGTCCGTTTCTTATACCAACTAACCAATTAAGTCAGAAATCCTCAGACGAACTCATATTTTTTCATCATTCTAAGATGTGGTCACGTTTTAGTCCCAATTTCACCTATAATTAAAATCCTTAATACTCCAAGTAATTACGCGTTATATACTTATCTATTCAATCTCTCTTAGCAGTCATTATTAGTTCAAGTTATGTTCGTTTACTTAGAAGTTGCTTCAATTCTCTTCTCGTGATACGCATAAGTGTAAGGTCTGAGTGGACGCTCGAGTTGGGCGTGCAGCGGGGCGGGGCGTGCGGCATGCATGTTAAACAAATGCAAGCGTATAGTAGCGGCCTTAGTGCACGCTGCTCAAATCACTTGTGAGCCCGACGCCACGCTGCACGCCCCGCCGAACGCTCCGCTCCGAGCGTCCACTCAGGCCTTACACTAACAGAAATCAAGTGATTTCTCTTCCAATATGTAGTTGATTTAGAGTACATAATGTGATAGTTTAGTATTGTGAGGGCGCAGCGCAGCGCATTTATCTAAAGTCGCTGAAGTCGGTCTTGAGTTGTATGGTGGGGCGGGCGACGCGCGGCTCGAACACTCGGCGCGGCTGCGCGCGGCGCGCGCCCGCCTGGCTGCACTTCACGGCCGTCTCCAACTTGCAGCGCAGCTCCGCCGACTGAGACATCATCGTCTTGAATTCCTGTCCAACGAATGCTACATTTTAACCAACAATACGAGGTGCTAGCGACATCTAGTGAAGCGTGCCGGAAGATTTAACATGCTCGAAGAAGCAATAGATGGCGTCCCTATCTGGAGATGGAAATTGGTAGGCTGAATGACAACTACTAGTGACACCTAGTTAAACAAGTGAAGCTGATGTTCTTTGCTGGATGTTTGGCTGGACGGCAATAGATATTGCGTTAAAGTTTTTTTTTAATGGCCACTAAAACACATGTTTCAATTATACTAAAGCCCTGCTGCGTTAAGCCTTTATTTATTGAAATACCTTACAACTTATCTGCTTTGCCCAAAGGTTGACTGGTAGAGAATGCCTTATGGCATGAAGTTCGCCTTTTGTATAGTGTGTTTTCATATGTGCAATAAAGATTAAATAAATAAATAAAATATATATTTGACAACACCATCATAGACATCAAATTGCCCTGAAAACGTAATGTTTTTGGTAATTATCACGTATGTATAAGACCTGGACTTGTTTGACATCCTGATACAATACAATGTTTATGGGGCGTTCCCAAATAATTATACGTATAATTGTGCATTATTTACCTCACATTTCGACGGACTCAAGCTTAGCAATTTTTATCATTTTGTTACTAATAACAAAGCTAATAAGATTAGGTTGTATGCCTATGTGGCATTAATTTGATGGCTGCACGGTTGGATTGTCATTGGCAATCAGGGGTGGTACCTGCGGGTGCTTGGGTCCCTGGCGCGCGAGCCAGGCGAGCGCGAAGTCGTGCAGCGCGCGCACGTGCGGCGCCGCGCGGGCCAGTTCGCCACTCTCCACCAGGTACGAGATCACTATGGGCACCACCAGCCACAGCAGCTGGATGCCTGGAAAACATATTTTTAAATGAATTAATGTCTACAAAATACTGAATCTATAAATACTGCCCTGCTAATAGTAAGTGCAGTACTTGCATGAAAATCATCGTTTAAATAAAGAACTTATTCAAAGAGAACAAGATATACAATTGCATGACTTTTCCACTACGATTACTGCATATGTTGTTAGCACGGCAGAATAGTAACGTGAACTTGAAATATTTGAGTCATACCTTGATGTGGTCCCTCTGTTTTGCCGCCAGAAAAATTAGAATATAATTTAGTAACAAATATTACGCATAAATTTATGAACTGCCTAGTTCAAAATATTGTAACCACAAATTTGACAAACGAAGTACCTACATGGAGTTTGGACGTACAGAATCATGTGTTTTAACTGTATAAAATTAAATTTCGATTGCCCAATTTACTATCTAATTATCTTGCTTTTCTACTAGTTTATATCAAAATAAAGATACGAACTTCCAAAGGAACTTTCTCAACATTTCTAAATAAATGAAAAAAAAAACGCCATGAAGTCGGGGACGGACACGTTCGTGCGCAAAATGATAATCACGCGCAGAGCAGTAATAGCCGCTATATCAGCCTTTGTATGCGCCGCCCCTAGCTGAAGCTAAATAACAGAACTGAAGTGATCACTCGAACCCACACCCACGGCATAAAGAATAAAAACCGGCCAAGTGCGAGTCGGACTCGCGCACGGAGGGTTCCGCACCATCAACAAAAAATACTTAGAGCAAAACAAGCAAAAAAAAACAAACAAAAAAAAAACAAGCAAAAAAACGGTCACCCATCCAATAGGCGGGTCAGCACAGTTCATAATGTATGAGAGCTCTACATGAATTCTCACACTAGAGATTTTTTGAGATGTGATAACCTATGTTGCAAATACTATATTTAAAAAAAAATCTCCACAAAATATGTCACATGGTTTTAATAAATCCAAACTATTATTAAAATAGAAAAAATATATCAAAACATGAATCCGACACTCGAGATTTTTTAATATGCAGTTCTCAAACATATACTCATTATGTATTTATATTTTCTCCCAGCTTGACACCAAAACCAGCTCCCAATAATTTTCTTTATTAAAAATATTTTTTTTATATAAAAATAACAACTATGTGTACATAACAATTACATGTTAATTAAGCTCTGTATATTTACTATATCCTACAAAAAAATCTCTCACGTAAATTAATCCATTTAATTACTATTAACCATTTTTGTTTTGAAAATGTTTTCGTTGCTTCGAGAAAATGGACAGTGGGTTTGTTTTTCACTTTCTCAAATCTCTTTCTCATGTTAGTGTAACAACAAAAAATCTCCCACGTATATGTAATATTGTATGGAATAAAACCATTATTAAATCATCCAAGCTATTTAAATTACCCTAAATGGCGGGTACTGATTCACTGTAGAGAACGTTTTATCGACTTCCATATCTCCGTCTCACTTCAATGTTCGCGGCAGACGATTGTTCCGCTTCAACAGCCGAGAGTTCGCGATCCGGTCGACCGTTAATTCTCCCATGACTATCTTATCCAGTTTCATCGGTATGCGTTGCGCGCTTACTTAACACACCTCAGGCCAAGCTCCTATAAAACGCGCAATGCATGCATGCATTGCGGTATCTCCTATACGTCACATATGTCAGCTATGAGGCTATGACATGGCTATGACAGACTGTGGCAGTTAGTTCCAAACAAGTATACAGACTTGTCTACCCACCATAAAGTTTAGCGTAAAGAGAATATATCACTCCTTAGTGAAAAACCATACGGTTTGTGCGAAGTTGAGCGTTATGTCAATGCTAATAAAGATGATGGTTTGACTTACGGAAATGAATAATATAATATCATTTTATTTTATATTTCCAATTCCCGTTTCATTTACACCCAATATTAAATCTTTTTCCGTAATAAAATGCGTATATAATTACTGTCATCATCTGTATTTATTTTATTTCTTTAACCCCCGTTATTCATAAACGCGCTACAAACCTCAATTAGCTAATAATAGTAATAATCGTTTGTCCTTATCTGTCACTTTAACTTATGTATTTGTAAGTAAGGGATAAACATAATTGAACTAAATCAGGCCCGTAAAGTTTATGAATAAAGTGGTTAATCTTTATTGCACAAAAGAAAAACCTTATAGTACAAGAGGCGGACTTAATGCCATAAGGCATTCTCTACCAGTTAACGATGGCTTGTCCTCCGGCCCATTTGATCGATGACCTCCTTTGATTATTTATTTTTAATGGACGCCAAAATCCAGACAGGAACTTCGATTTTGACATTTACCACAGTAATGCAGTCGGTAGCAATGTCGCGCTTCAAAATTGCTGCAGTCGACTGCATTGCTGTAGAAAACGTGAAAAAGGTCATTCAAAAGGTAATAGGGTTATATACACCGCGGGATTTAATAACCCGAAAGATTTAAACCAACGATTTTAGAGCCTAATTAGAGTATATAAAGTTATATAACACATAGTCCAAAAACCCTTAATTTAAGAGATATTAATTATTTAAAACAAATCACAAGTAAAAAAATCTCAATTCTAACACACCCTTATGCGTGACGTAGCCACCAACTAATTTTACACGCAGACGCACTAACTACATGGTTATTAGCCAGTTTCACTTAATTAAGTTTGATATCCTACAAAAAGGTTTCACTACCGAAATTTTGTTCTGTTCTCAATCACGAGAGTACAAACTATTTACCTTTACGATAACTGGCTGATAGTTTGACGAAAATGACGAAATTGATGTCAATAAAATGACATATTTCATATGTCACACAAGATATGCGCAAGATAACATCTTTAAATTTGATTGACTGTAATAAATAAAATTCATTTAGCGGATATTCACTTTGTGTACGGATTTGGAAACCCGAAGAACTATGTGCTTCCGGCACGACGGACCCACTTCAGCCTAGAAGTTCGTAAATTGGCTAGACGAACAATACCCTGAGAGGTGGATTGGCCGTGGAAGCAACGTCCTAACCTGGCCCGCCCGGTCACCCGACTTAACGCCATTGGTTTTTTTCTATGGGGAACTCTGAAAGATAAGGAAGGAATACTCAACACCAGTGAACTCTGGAGAAGAATTATTAATAAAAATTCGAACGGCTTCCGAAGAAATAAAGAACACTTTTGTAAACCTAAATAATGAAATCCGTTTAAAATTAAATCTTTGTGCTGAAAACGGTGGTACACACTTCGAAAACCTAATTCATTAAATTAATAAAAAAGCGTAATTGTTTAACATAGTTGTTTATTTTACTTTACTCAGTATAAATCAACACATCGAGAATTTAAAATACGTACTGATAAGCATGATCGATATTTTAACAAAAGGTCATTCAAGTAATCATCCCTTTCCAGCTGTAGTATGAGTTAAAACAATAAGAGGCATGATTTCTTTCGGATATAATCATGGTTAATGGCTTTGGTTACCTCACTCAAAGGAAATAGTTATTTTCGATACAAGTGCGAAAAAGAGGAAATTCGAAACGAGTGGCGATAAATTAAAACACGACCGAAGGGAGTGTTTTAAATCGACACGAGTTGCGAATTACCTAATCGCACGTGTATCGAACAACGTTTTACAGTACATATGGCACTTTAAAGTTTCGACATACGCACGAAAAGTGCTATTTTACGCACTAGTGCGGAAAAGAAGCCCCATATGTACTGTAAAGATTTTATCGCAAAGTTTCAACAATAATAACTGCACTATACCTACTGTTGTAGTAATTAATAGTTTTGATACAATTTGTGGTATTTTGAGGTGCCAATCAATTGAAATAATTTCAACGTAAACATGATCCTAGACATAACTTGACACTTCTTGTCATGGAACACATGTCACTGCATTCGCCGTGCATCGTATGATATCGGAGTGATTCATGAAATGTCATGCTCGCTCTCTGTTTCTCTACTTGAGATTAATTAAACTCGCTCACTCTCTGAATAAAGGTTTGTTCACAAAGAAGCGGTAAATTAATATGATTTAATTTGTACTGAAATAGTAGTTTAATTAAAATATATAATTGGACCCATGTTGATATAACATTATTTACTCGTACTGTCGTCAAAAATACGTGATTTAAATCTTTCGGGTTATTAAATCCCGCGGTGTATAAAATGAAATGATGCATTAATAAAACTTTAGTTAATTAACAATATTATATTAAATCATTAACAACTTTGACAGCACGATCTCTTCGCAGGTAGGTGCTCTTCAAGGAGTTTATATTACAACATTATTTCCAAGAAATAATCTCTCATTGTTACGAAAATGTTGGTAGGGTGGCTTTAGGTTACTTTTCGTTCATATCGTCTTGGATATGGGTGAACATGGTGTTAATACACTCAGTATCAATCAACCTGTAAAGATATTGTAGCCTGGCCTTTTCTCGAAAAGTCTTCTAGAAAAATTTACGCTCATGTCGTCTCGGATATGAGTATATTTGGTATCAGTGCATTCAGTATAATATCCTGAACACAAATATATGAGATGACAAGCGCGAAAGTGGTGAGGGTAGTTGCTATGACGCAAAGTTTTTACCATTTTTCTTTTAAACATACCATGTGGGGTACCAAATGAAAGGGCCTTGTGAGTAGATCACAAATATATAACACACTGTAACACTTTTACTACTTAATCCAACAAATTATTTGAAAACGTTCAAAAATTTCACAATGAGTTGAATTCCAACTGCTCTAAATTGACTAAGATAACTTGATCCCAAGTTTCCTTGCAATTATACGTAATCGAGGGCCAGGCTCATACTAGTTCTCATGTCGCGATGCGCTAACGCTAACAAAAACTAAGCGTTACGAATTGCTGACATTTGCTTCTTTTAGTTTCACTCTACTCAAGCATCGGATGACAGGATCGTTGAAAAGGGACAAACATATCCTTTGACGTTACGTTACTCTTCTCGTGAATTGTCAAATTTTAAAATTCGAAATTAGCTTTGGAATTTGTCCGGGTGGCTATTCGAAGTATAACTTGGTGGACGGTACTTACTAACCAAATAAGCTTGAGATCCAGTATCATAGATAGTTGTAAGACTTCAAGGGTCTATTTATATCTGACTGTGCATCCTGTATTCTAAACGTTTTGTGAATAGATATAAAAATTGACACCTATCATTTTTCACATAAACACAGACACTTTATGCATTGAATTATTAAACCTTAACGCAATGCCAAAAGTCATAAGGTATATTTTCCTAATATACCTTGATGCTAATTCGAACTTTGTTATAAAAGATGTCATTTTATATCATTCGCGCGTGCATTTCACTCGTACTAGATGAAATATGTATTGGTGCGAGCGAGACGGTTGGGCGAATGATAACAAAATGATATCTTTTTGACATCTTAAACAAAGTTTGACTTGGCCTCTGTGGAAGCCTGGAAATACAGCATACTTCATTGACTTTTTATGCTGGAAATTGATTTAATAATTGCGAGAAAAATAAGTATGTTATTCTTCAATAACTTGTACAGTTACTGTCAAAAAACTAGAAGTGTCCATTAATTGTGTAGAACATTATTTGCTGTTTGTTTCCAATATCATGCTGCTATTCTGCGAATATAACAGTTCCTCAGGCAGATAAATTAAACATGATCGAAACAAATACTATTAACCACAATAGTAAACTTTTCTCTCAGTGTGGGATATTCTCGGTCATGAAAAACTTACAAAGTTATTGTTTTTTTCATTAAATCTATAATTAATATTATTGTCGGGAGAAATTCTGACCGTGTAGTCGTGTAAGCTTCATAGCCCATTCTTCAAAAAATCTCTAGTGTGAAATTACTGTTTAGGTAGTATAAAATATAAAATAAAAAAAATGTTATTTCTCAAAAACGGGAACAGATATCAAGTTGTTAATTCGCAGCCGGGTAGTCAATATGATATATAATTCACCCGTGTAGAAACATTTGACTGTGCAATTAATGTAACTTTAACTTTATATTGACTCCACTACAAGTACTGACCCCGCCCGACGTTGCTTAACTTCGGTCAAAAACCACGTTTGTTGTGAGGAAGCCCCACTTAAATCTTTATTTTATTCTGTTTTTAGTATTTGTTGTTATAGCGGCAACAGAAATACATCATCTGTGAAAATTTCAACTGTCTAGCGGTTCGTGAGATACAGCCTGGTGACAGACGGACGGACAGCGGAGTCTTAGTAATAGGGTCCCGTTTTTACCCTTTGGGTACGGAACCCTAAAAAGAACCTATTGACACCGGTGATACTCACGCGCATGTTCAGGTGCAGCGTTGAGCAGGTCGTCGAGCGCAGTGACGGCGGCCACGGCGGCGCGGGTGTGCGCCGCGTCGGCCGGGCGCCGCGCCGCCGCCGCGCGCGCCGCCACGCGCGCCGCCAGCGCGCGCGCCCACCACGACACGCACGACGGCGCCGCCGTGGCCCACACCGTGCGGACCACGCCGCAGCACTGCGCGAACACCTAGTCAAGTTAGCAATGCTTAAAGAAAATTGCAAGGATAATATATCCGATTTAAAAGAATACAATCGTAACAGTAGGTTAAGAGGTTTACCTAACTCACATCGATTTATATTACCACCAACAAAAAATGTCTACGGTATGAGAACCAACTATTATTTGCTTCCAAAAATATTAAACACCCTTCCGAAACATTTACAAGATTTATACCTAACCAATCCTGAATCAAATAAAGATGTAAAAAAATACCTGTTATCATCTAGTAATTATGAATATATTTTATAAAACGTAACTTTAATGTAACATATGTATACAATTTTATAACATAAGTACTTATGTAGTGCATTTAGTCCGAACTCTAGCTGTAAACAAGCCATTTTTGGCTTAGCAGTTAAGATACACGAAACTCTGCGATTCATTTAATTGTTTAGAACTTTAATAAATGAAAAAAAAAAAACACCTGATGGTGCCCGGGGAGAATAACACAACACTACCTTTAGGGTTACCATCTTAAAAGCATCGTTTGGACTTCAATGCGACCTTTAACTGGTGTATACCAGTAACCTTAGAATGTACAACAAATTACTATTTTAATATAAATTGACAATAAGGATCATAACTACATTAAACAAATTGTATTCGTATGAAGTAGATTCGTAGTTATTTCGTAAATTCCCACGTCATGGGTATCCATGGTTACACACTTTTTTATATAAAATTGGTGGACCCATACGCCTGTTGATAATTATTAATCTTTAAAAACTACCTCGTTGTCTCTGGTCTCGAGGCACTGCCGGAAGTGGTTAATGCACGGGTAGTGCAAGGCAGGCGTGGGCTCCGATTGGTTTAACAGCACCGCCATAGCTCGCGCACCAATCACTGGGTCGATGCGCTGTCCGACTTCATCTGAAAAATATTTTAGAATTAATACCAATAAAGCTTAACATTTTCTTCTGGGTAACATTGCGCGAGGTAACGAAATAGAAATTGGCGTAGTGCGCATACTTTTAGTATTACTGTTGTTGTTTAAATACTTACTTTGTTTTATCATCGATTGGATATAATAAGAGAGACGGATTAAATAGAAAATTTAATTAGCGAAGTGACAGCATTCACTTTTACGGTTCTGACTGACTAAGCGACTCCGCAAGGCTAGGGGCTCAATTAGACAATGCGAGAACTCGCATGCGAGTTTGATTACATTGCGGGTTTTGATCGGTCGGTTGAATTGGACGTAACCAACAGTCCGCAGTGTAACTAAAATCGCATGCGAGTTCGCGCGCCGTGTAATTCACATATTTAGTATTCACAGTTCTATGGACAAATGAGAAGACCTCGTTTCCCTAGGGCTGAACATATAAATAGGGCTTACATGAAAGCATTCAAACGTTGCAGTAAATGACATGCGATTATAGATTCCGGCTAAGTAAGACGAACAAATTCAATCGATCGATCAAATGCTGCAATGTATTTTGGAGATACTATTATTGTTGAACATGTCGGTAGTCACCACAGACAAGACATCCTCTAGACTGAGCATAGTAACACTACCCCCTCTGCCACTCATACGGTAGATTTACTCCATCTTCGAGTCAATCCCGTGCCGTGATTGGTCCGTGTCTTTGAACGGACCAATCACGGCACGGGATTCGCTCAACTCGTCCCCCCGCACCCCCGTATTTTTGGCAGCATCGGTTTCATAAAATAATTGCTCTAAACTCAGTCTAGAGGATTCCTAGTCTATGGTAGTCACTCACCGCTCTTGACCTTCTCGAGCAGCTTGGCGAGCGTGGAGTGCAGCAGACGCTGGTGCTGGTCGCGCGTGTGCGGCAGCAGCCGCGGCGCGCGCGCGGCGCACGCCTGCTGCAGCAGCAGCGCGGCCGCCTCGGCCAGCGTCGCGTCCGAGCACTCGCCGAGCACGCCCAGCGCCAGGTACAGTATCGTCGGGAGGAGGGATAGGGCGCCTGGAATGTGGAGGTGAGCTTTACACAACGCGTTCATTACGAGTACATGGCTAGGGTTTGCACGACGGATACGAAATGTATGGGAAGATCCGCGGATCCGGATTCAGACCCGGATAATTTCATACATTTCGGATCCGGATTGCAAACCCTATACATGGCGTTCAATAACAGGAAGAAGTGTTCTTTGGTTGCAACACAAAAAACTACTTTGAGACCTACATCTGAAAATTGGGTTAGCAAAAAATACAGGAACTCAAGTACCTATCATACACATTGTGGGCTGTAACTTTTTTCGAAACAAAGGAATTTTAGGCTGTAAGGCATGATTTAACCCTTTAACCGCCAGAGTCTGGTATATAAGACATTACATATCCAGCTCATTTCGCCACAGTCTGATAAATAAGACAAAGATCTGACTTGGTTTTTACAGCTCATTTATAACTCCCGTAACTATGCCAACCTTACTCTGCGTGGTACAATTACTGTCGGTGGCGACACGAGCACGCCTTATCAAAAATTGCTGGCGGTTAAAAGCTTAAGCAAGTCTGACCCAATAAATATTAGAAATTCAAACACAAGGTATTGGACTCCAAGCAAGTCAGTCTAACAAGCCAAAAGCTAACATGGCAGAAATATACACACCTTGCGGGCTAGTTAACGACGTCAACTCCCCCATGGCAGCCAACGTGCTGACCAACAGAGCGTCCCCATGTACGCCCAGCCCCCTCGGCACGCCTATGACGCCGACCGCCCCCTCCTGCTTCCTCGGGCTGAGGCCGGGCACGCG
This sequence comes from Cydia amplana, assembly GCF_948474715.1. Lineage (NCBI taxonomy): Eukaryota > Metazoa > Arthropoda > Insecta > Lepidoptera > Tortricidae > Cydia > Cydia amplana. Next base: position 8,282,886 of record NC_086069.1, on the reverse strand, counting down.
GCGCACGGCGAGGCACACGCACACCTCGAGGCAGGCGAACACAGCAGTAATATACACACCTTGCGGGCTAGTTAACGACGTCAACTCCCCCATAGCAGCCAACGTGCTGACCAACAGAGCGTCCCCATGTACGCCCAGCCCCCTCGGCACGCCTATGACGCCGACCGCCCCCTCCTGCTTCCTCGGGCTGAGGCCGGGCACGCGGCGCACGGCGAGGCACACGCACACCTCGAGGCAGGCGAACACAGCAGTAATATACACACCTTGCGGGCTAGTTAACGACGTCAACTCCCCCATAGCAGCCAACGTGCTGACCAACAGAGCGTCCCCATGTACGCCCAGCCCCCTCGGCACGCCTATGACGCCGAGCGCCCCCTCCTGCTTCCTCGGGCTGAGGCCGGGCAGGCGGCGCACGGCGAGGCACACGCACACCTCGAGGCAGGCGAACACAGCAGTAATATACACACCTTGCGGGCTAGTTAACGACGTCAACTCCCCCATAGCAGCCAACGTGCTGACCAACAGAGCGTCCCCATGTACGCCCAGCCCCCTCGGCACGCCTATGACGCCGACCGCCCCCTCCTGCTTCCTCGGGCTGAGGCCGGGCAGGCGGCGCACGGCGAGGCACACGCACACCTCGAGGCAGGCGAACACAGCAGTAATATACACACCTTGCGGGCTAGTTAACGACGTCAACTCCCCCATAGCAGCCAACGTGCTGACCAACAGAGCGTCCCCATGTACGCCCAGCCCCCTCGGCACGCCTATGACGCCGACCGCCCCCTCCTGCTTCCTCGGGCTGAGGCCGGGCAGGCGGCGCACGGCGAGGCACACGCACACCTCGAGGCAGGCGAACACAGCAGTAATATACACACCTTGCGGGCTAGTTAACGACGTCAACTCCCCCATAGCAGCCAACGTGCTGACCAACAGAGCGTCCCCATGTACGCCCAGCCCCCTCGGCACGCCTATGACGCCGACCGCCCCCTCCTGCTTCCTCGGGCTGAGGCCGGGCACGCGGCGCACGGCGAGGCACACGCACACCTCGAGGCAGGCGAACACAGCAGTAATATACACACCTTGCGGGCTAGTTAACGACGTCAACTCCCCCATGGCAGCCAACGTGCTGACCAACAGAGCGTCCCCATGTACGCCCAGCCCCCTCGGCACGCCTATGACGCCGACCGCCCCCTCCTGCTTCCTCGGGCTGAGGCCGGGCACGCGGCGCACGGCGAGGCACACGCACACCTCGAGGCAGGCGAACACAGCAGTAATATACACACCTTGCGGGCTAGTTAACGACGTCAACTCCCCCATGGCAGCCAACGTGCTGACCAACAGAGCGTCCCCATGTACGCCCAGCCCCCTCGGCACGCCTATGACGCCGACCGCCCCCTCCTGCTTCCTCGGGCTGAGGCCGGGCAGGCGGCGCACGGCGAGGCACACGCACACCTCGAGGCAGGCGAACACGAGCGACTTGCCGGGCGGCAGGTCGCCCGTGGGGCCGCCTTCGCCCAGCGTGTGGACCACTTCGAGGACTGACTCCGGGATGTTGTTGGATGGCTCGTCTGGTGCTAATTCTGTAATTCATTGTTAGTAGATATCTAAATATCAATATAGTCATATTATAATACCGGTAAATAGGCGTGATTATATGTATGTATGTATAGTACTACATATTGTGATAATATAAGTGAGATAAGTAAAAATTTACAAATGCACCGCCCCGGTCGTAATTTGAAGATACCTATTGAAGTCGCGGCACTGGGGCCTATCGATGCTTAAGCTTTGGATTCCTCCGAAAACGGTGCCGTCATATTACGGCCGCTATATAGCGTTGACTGACGTCACTAGAACGTTGTCTATGTAAACAAGATGGCGCGGTTTCCTAGACGGCGTTACGTTACGTTGATTGTCAATGTAAAATGCAGAGATGCGAAAAATACTTTATAAAAAGTATTTAAATACAAAATACAAATACTTCCTTGATAATACTATTTCAAATGCAAAATACAAAATAGTTTTTGAATTTGTATTTAAATACAAAATACGAAATAGGTATTTTCAAAATACTTTTTTAAAATACAAATACTTTTCAGTAAAAGGTATTCTGAGTAGTGAATACCTAGTCTGAATTAAGAAGTATTACTCGGAATTTCCGAGTTGAAAAGACTCTCTTTATTCTTTGAAGTCAATCCCATATCTAAAGTGCAAATTTCTAGTTGCTCATATTAACCGGTAGGATGTAGGTATGAATGATGTTTTATATCGGCCAACTTTTAAAAGCATTACTTTGTAATGTTTCACAGCTAGTATAATGCCTCTCGTTAGTGTGATGAAAACGTCTCGATTGTGTTTCACCAGGGCAGAAAAGTTTGTTCTCCTCTCGTGCCTTGAAACCCTCCCAACACTCAAGATTACACTTTATGTGCGACGTTACTAAACAGATTCAACAGTTCCATGTTAAAAGAATGAGAGAGTTGCCAGGATTGTAACATCAGAAGAGATTGTAACTCCTACCTACATTACCTACCTACTATAAAGTATTTTGTATTTTGAAAATAGAAAATAGGTCCCAAAACTATTTCAAATAAAATACAAAATAGTTTTCTTCAAAAGGTATTTAAATACAAAATACAAAATAGGTATTTTGCATTTTGTATTTGCATTTTAAATACAAGTATTTCAAATAAGTCACATCTCTGGTAAAATGACGGCCGTCATGACGATGTCGATAGTTTCGTGAACGTTTTATTAGATAGCAGTGACGCCATTTTGAATAAATGACACGAGATTTGAATGAATGATTCCGTACTACGATTATTTTCCTCTTCTGATGATAATTCATCCTCCAAGTAAATTATAGATGGTCAAGCAAATCTTGACAGTAGGAAAAGGCGCGAAATTCAAATTTAACGTCCCATACGTTATCCCATCGCGCCTACATTTTTCAAATTTGCCGCTTTGACCTTGGTGGATGACGGTGTGTTATGACGCCGTGGTACTTTCCACATGTCGCCACCGTAAAGACGGCCGTCTTTTGCGGCCGCTATATGACGGCACCGTTTTCGGAGGAATCCAAAGCTTTACACAATTAAGACGACTATTTCCATCATATCCTTCAATTTTACTAGCGACATCTACCGTAAGAGTACTAAACTTATCTTATGGACATGACGTCTCCACTTCATTAAAAAAAAACAATAAAAAATTACGCAGTTCTGCTGCAGCACACGCTTCAGATGAGTACAAACATCACAAATACCGTTATGTACTAATATCTCAAAGTACCTTTGATCTTGGCCTGCATATTTGCTTGCAACTGCTCCCGAGCGCCGGCAATGATGAGTTTCAGCACGTCAGCCACAAGGAGCAGAGCTTCCACGCTTTCTAATGTCAGTCCGGTGCGGTGCACTATTTGACACAACTCTATTGCCAAAGCCCTGTAACAAGATATCACATAGTTAGAAAAGCCAGAAGAGTAAAAGCGAAATTGTTAGGTTACCGACAGAAAGTATTAAAGTAAGGAGACATATATTCGACTCAAAATCGCGTTGTAACCGGGGTTGTTGGAATAACGGTTACCTGTCCTTCAGTAGCCTCGCCCTGTTTCCGGGCGCGTCCAAAAGAGTGACTATCGAAAGCAGGACAGTGATAGTGTTGTCGACGGTCATGTCCCTCTGGGCGCATAGGGCTTCCATACATATTCCTGAAACGTTCGGTTATTAGTTTACTCCGTTCACAAAAACAATTGATACAACCATCGGATTGGACATCGAAGTGTGGCCAGATTAGGCGAATGCACCTATAACTACTCGCCTGCATTTCTAAGTACTATATACTAAATACACCTTTACATTGTTAAAAAAAAATTACAACTTACCAAATAGTAAATGGAATCTCTCGTCAACGGGTTCGAAGAATTCGAAGTTTCCATTTTCGGTCTTATTTGCCCTATTGTCTAAAGTATTTTCAGATTTATCTGTAAAGTAAAATATCAGTTACATCTCTGACTCTATAAGCAAGTTTTATGACACAATGTTTGTTGAAAGTATGTCCGTAGGCGTAGTAGGCGTATTCCCAACATATGTGTGTACTGTGTAGGTGTATGGTCTTTCCAAGTCAATTTTCGAACAGAACCCGTCGAGCGCCTATAAGACAGTGCAGTCAATCCATTTTTTATAGTTTCACAGAGGTATATAAGACACCCTTTGCTAATATTTTAGATTTTTTTCTTGTTTACTATGCAGTAATCTCTTTCTTGCTTGGTTAGTCACATGCCAGGAGCTAATATAAAGTAGTAATAAATAAGAAACCAACCAGCAGTAGGAGCAGGTTTGTCGACGTTAGCGTTGTATCTCAAGGCCGCGGCGTAGAGCAGAGAAGGCCACGCGCGGGCGTAGTGCGCGCGGGACGCCTCTGCCGTCTCCGCCGAGTAGAACGCGCCGCCGCCGTGCGGCAGCTGGGATGAGAACTCTACAACAATCATGTATTGAATGTATTAAAAACCGGCCAAGTGCAAGTCGGACTCGCGCACGGAGGGTTCCGCACCATCAACAAAAAATAGAGCAAAACAAGCAAAAAAACGGTCACCCATCCAAGTACTGACCCCGCCCGACGTTGCTTAACTTCGGTCAAAAATCACATTTGTTGTATGGGAGCCCCACTTAAATCGTTATTTTATTCTGTTTTTAGTATTTGTTGTTATAGCGGCAACAGAAATACATCATCTGTGAAAATTTCAACTGTCTAGCTATCACGGTTCGTGAGATACAGCCTGGTGACAGACGGACGGACGGACAGCGGAGTCTTAGTAATAGGGTCCCGATTTTACCCTTTGGGTACGGAACCCTAAAAACGGGTCATTCACGTATTTTAAGCCGAAAACGCTCAACGTTTAATATTTCTGTGTCTCAAGGAAGTTTTGTTATTAAAATCATGTATTGATAAAGTGTGCAGCAGTGTAGAAAAAATATCGCTATAGGAAATATTGAGAAATAAGTAACTGCCATGAATCTAACCGACACGGCGCTTACAACGTTAGGAGAACCTAAGTAGGAACCTAGGCTTAGGAAAGTCCCAGGGGCTGATTTATTATTTGATATTAAAACATATTAATGAAGTGTGACGTGCAAACCTACAGCTGGAAATGGGATTTGCCCTTGCCTTGCCCTGCCCTTGTTCAGCCTTACATACTTTGCAGATTTCTACACCTATGAACAACATTTCACTACTTAGTATAAAACAAAGTCGCTTCGCGCTGTCTGTCCCTATGTATGTTTAGATCTTCTAATTCTAATTTGTTAACCCGTGCGAAGCTGGGACGGGTCGCTAGTGCCTGAATAAAGTACTTGTATTGTTCTTTTTTAGTTGAGCAGTTTATCTATCTATCTATCTAATACCTTTAAACGAGCAATTCTTGTTTATTTATATATATATTTCGGGGATCTCGGAAACGGCTCTAACGATTTCGATGAAATTTACCATATGGGGGTTTTTGGGGGTGAAAAATCGATCTAGCTAGGTCTTATCTCTCATATCTATGAATTTTTATATGTTTTCGGTCACCCAGATATTGTTGAAATAAAATCATCATTAACCTGGCGGTAGACTCAACAGCGCATGATCCTTCAGCGCCGCGATCCAATTCTCGCCCAAGCTTTCCAGCTCAGGTTCCACCAACTTCAACAAGCTCTCGCCTTTGGACTCGAAGTCGCCGTAATCGTCGTCATTCTCTGGGGCCACGTCTTCGACCTGGCTGCTGGTTCGAAGCAGCTGGTTCCGCCATTTTGCGATTTCGGCGCGATTGTTAATCGGTTTGCTGTCGAGCTGCTTGATGTAGCTGCCGGGCGCGCTGCCGTTGCTTACCATTGCAACTATGTACACCTGAAATATTCATGTATAAATTACAAATCATGTGACCATTATAAGAAAATTTAAAACTAATCTGATAAATCACATTTATAAGTTACATATGTGTGTGTGTGGGGGGGGGGGGGGGGGGAAATCATGAAAACCTCGGTTGTGCTCGGTGGAGCAGAAAAAAACGTTCACAAAAATATATGCAAAATATGATTAAAATTCGGTCTTATCATACCCAGACAGGTTAAACAGTGTGAGAAATAGAACCAAATTTAAACTATAACTAATATTGGGAGCACTTACCTCGGCCCAGGCTTTCAAGATGGATAATTTTTCAAGCGTAGCCATACTTTCATTGTAGATGAGTGTAGTGTTGCCTTTTGTGTTCAACTTGTCCAAACTCGAGACGAGTAACTGGTGCACCCTTCAACAAAGACAAAGTTTAGTATAACATTATTAAGATTCCGTATGGGATATTGTATCGAGGATCGATTACGCTTAACATGTTACAATAGTTAATCAGGTTTGAGTAAAATTTAAAGCACATTATGACAAAAAATGTTTCATTCGGGCAAAATAAATGAGCATCTTAATTTTTCTACTAAAGTGACAAGATCCCTATACCTTCTCAAGTCGTTGATGTCCCTAGCGACGCCACAGCCGATCCAAGCGGAACACACATCGCACGCCGCGGCGGTCACGTGAGATGCCGTGTCACCGGAGAATGCAGGTCTCAGCGCCGCGCCAACCTGCAATGCAAGTGTTTCTAGTAACTGAGCTGTCGATCTCATAATCTTCCTAGTGCTTTTCTGGCTTTTTGCCATGGCTCGCTAAAGAATCATTTGAATAAGTTAGACCATCTGACCATCCAACCCAAAGAGGAAACTAGGCCTTATTAAATTTCCTTGCGATGTTTTCATTTGCTGAAAAGCGACTTATTAGTGAATATTCAATTATCAATAGTTATTTGTTTTACAAGGGGGCAATGTTGTTGTTTAACCGCTCGTGCTAGTATTGAAACCCGAGCAAGCGAAAGATTCCAAAATTGAACTACGAGCGTAGCGAGTGGTTCGAACAATGGAATCTTGAGCGTTGCGAGGGTTTCAAAGCACGAGGATTAAACAAAATTTGCCCCCGAGTGAAACACAAAATTTTTCACCACACCAACCCGAAGCAAATATTAAATGTAATATATCAAACAAAATCAAATCCAAATGAATGTTATTAAACATTTATCATCCAAAATCATCATTAAAAAGTCAATAGGGATGTTGACAATTTTTTGGAACTGGTTTCATTTTGTAGATAGACACGTAATAATTACAGAAAAAAATATTAAAAAACTATATTCATTAATTTTGAATAAAAAAACATGTATAATAAGTTTCGTGTTTAAATTTCGCGCCTAAACGCTCCAAACTGTCACGTGACCTTGATGACGTAACGGCGTTTTAAACAAACTGCTGTCAGTCATTTTTTTAAATTCTTTATATGGCAACTGACAAATTTTTTTTAAAGCCTTAACACACTACCGCATCGGACAGCGACCTTCTTTCTCGCTCTAACTTATTGCTGCGTCCTTAACGCACCACCTTACACACTATCGATTCGTGCGCCGCACCGCACCAAGACCGCGTTTCGGTACGATAATCTGTAGCAGGGATGTTGCGAACATCCGCATCCGCAACCGCGGAACATCCGCATTATTTTCAACATCCGCATCCGCATCCGCATAAAATCGATGCGGAGCTTATGCGGATGCGGATGTCGAACAAGTCGGTACAGGAACGTCTTAGCGGCGGCGTAAGTGCTAGGTAATTTCGTCATTACCTATAACGAAATCGTCTAGATCCAGAAAAGTCGGCGAAGTTACTGTTTATTAAATATAACGCACCTATATTCTTGCTCAAATACTAAACGTTTGGTTTTTTTTAATAAAAAATACTAAAAATTTAATATTTGACGTTTTCTAAGTACCTAATCTTGACATCCGCATCCGCATCCGCATCCGCGGATGTGAGCCTTTAAAAATCCGCATCCGCATCCGCATCCGCGGATGTCAAAAAATCTGCATCCGCAACATCCCTGATCTGTAGACACTTAGGCAGGTTTTATAACTTGTCTTTGGTGATTCCACTGTGATTACGTCACGCGCTCCGATTGGCGTTTGCAGTCACGTGATACTGGGCATTATTTTAAATACTTTTGATTATTTTTAATTAATTTATTACGCATATTTAAACTTGCTAAATATGATTTTCCGCGTTCTAATATTCCCTGCTATGGTAAAAACATAACATGTTATATATTCGCGATTCATGTCAACATCCCTATTCTACCAGCAAACATAAGAAAACAACTCAAAATTAGCATTTGATTACTTTGCCTCACATGTGAATAAAATGCAACTTTGCTATCAGTTTTTGAAGTGCAAAGTAAGCCTTTCCGAGCTGGTGTGGTGAAAATTATATTAGCCGTGGGTCAAACCTACCTGCGCCTGATACTGCTCCAGCAACAGATGCCCCGGGAAGTCGGGCTCGGGCGCGCGCGCGAACTGGCGCACGATCAGCTGCAGCGTCCCCAGCCCGCACAGCCGCAGCGCGTCCGCCTCGCCCGTCGCGCCCACGAACGCCATGCGCACCAGGTCCGACAGGTGCAGGGACAGGTAGTCACCTGTTTGAGCGATAATGTCCGTGTAACGGTCTATCAATATCAATACATATTATAAAACAAAGTCCCCTGCCGCGTTTGTCTGTCTGTATGTTCGCCATAAACTCAAAAACTACTAAAGCTTTGGATTCCTCCGAAAACGGTGCCGTCATATGACGGCCGCTATATAGCGGTGAATGACGTCACTAGAACGTTGTCTATGTAAACAAGATGGCGCGGTTTTCTAGACGGCGTTGATTGTCAACATAACGTAAAAAAGTGGTGCCGTTATTTGGATGACGGCCGCCATGACGGTGTCGATAGTTTCGTGAACGTTTTATTACGTGGTGATGCCATTTTGAATAAATGACACGAGATTTGAATAAATGATTCCGTACTACGATTATTTTCCTCTTCTGATGATATTTCATCCTCCAAGTAAATTATAGATGGTCAACCAAATCTTGTCAGTAGAAAAAGGCGCGAAATTCAAATATTCTATGGGACGATATCCCTTCGCGCCTACATTTTTCAAATTTGCTGCTTTGACCTTGGTGGCTGACGGTGTGTTATGACGCCGTGGTACTTTCCACATGTCGTCACCGTAAAGACGGCCGTCTTTTTGCCGCCGCTATATGACGGCACCGCTTTCGGAGGAATCCAAAGCTTAAACGGATTTTCATGCGGTTTTCACTTATCAATAGAGTGATTCTTAAGGATAGGATGTATATAATTTGTAAATCTTCTGTGTTAATTGATTGAACTGCCCGTGCGAAGCCGGGGCGGGTCGCTAGTAGATTATAACTGGAGTATACTTTGGTAGAGCAACAAGGATTAATACAGCAACATTTTTTCTTATTAGGCTCCCAAAGCCAGAGCTGAGGACAGAAATGCATGGAAACTGTTCGATCGACCAAATGTGGCTTTCTATCACAGATGAAATCTCTCTACTCGTATTGTGATTAAAGTACAGAGTATTGCCCATGGTCTAATAAAACATGGTCTTCTCTTCCCAGAGTGTCACTTGCCTACGTCACAATAACATTGCCACTTTATTTCAACATAACATGTTACATGGGTACATTATATCTATGGTTAATAAGTTAATTTATTTCTTTATAATTTAATAATTTTCATTTATATGTATTTTATCTTAAATTTTACAATAACACGTCATTTTTAATTATTCATTAGCAATATCTTCCGATTCACGAAAGAAATTTCAGACGTTCGGGTAATTCTGTTTACACTACTGGCAACACAGGATAGCGCTTTCACATTTGACAATCCGCCATTTTGTCCCTGACCGACCGTCCTTGTCGAACGCGTGTTAATTGTTATTCCCTTCTCGCTCAGTGTCAGCAGTCGCAGTGTTTTCCAAACTTTTCACGTCGTAAGCTTCGTAATTAATGTTTTGTTACGAAAATGGTTGGCTGCTCTATTCGGAACTGTAAGAGTAGGAGTGAAAAGTGCAGTATAGATTTGTTTTATTTTACTATGTTTCTACATGAATAACTTAAAATTAATGCCGTTAAAATAATTTTCACTGTTGGTTAAAATTCTCCCACATTTTAAAGTTTGAGAACCTGTAAACAGCATGATGACGTAGGCAAGTGCCAGTTAGGTCATTCGCGAATCTCGGAATAGAGTACCAGGCGGAGTATATTATTATACCATGGTATTGCCCTCCTAAATACCGACGTCCTTTTAAAAGAACAAAATGATATGGAATTTGAAACTATAACAGAATAAAAGAAGGTTTCAAATTCAAAACCACAAAAAATACTCAGGGACTTATGAGGTTACAGGTTTGCCTAACTGCAGAACAAGACGAACAATATTCCGGACATTGGGCAACGCGTGGCGCTGTCATTAAAAACGAGGCTTTCGATACTTCGGGACTAAAGTAGGAAGCACGTCAGGTTTATTTACACGTTTGACAAGAATAAGACAGCGATATATGAGTATTTAGGTACACTTACTGTCAGGATCAGTGAGTTGTTTCTCCTTGGCCTTGACTAGGTCAAAGTGCGCTGGATCGCCTGTCGCTTCACACGCACCCATTATCTTCTGGATGCATTCCATTGCGAAAACCTGGAAAAGGTGTGGTATGATCACAGCCGCAACTTGCAGCAACTTAAGTTCGAACATGAGAAGGATCGGTTCTATAGTTAAAGACGATTGAAACGTGCTATTTCAATGGGGAAAACAGAATGATAAAGCACCCGCTTGTTCAAGAAAAAGTTATAGCACGTTCGCACAATAAGGAAATAAAATAGTTAAAAGAAATGTGGTGTCAAAACGCTTGCTGAGCGAAACTATTATGGAGATGAAAGGTAAACAAAATTATACTTAACAACTTTATTTAAATACTATCCTTGCCTATGGAAAGCTTGAGTTAGTTTAAGACTATGTACTTTAGGGTTTAAATCCGTGTCTCCCGTGAGAATACGGGTTAATAGTGCACGTTTCTGGTGCAATGCCGTTCTGTATTCGGAACTGCAGGACCAACTACTAATAGCTTGGTTCTTATTAAGTGCTATTGTGCTACATGATAGCTTACCCTAGTGGGCCACCTCGACTGGACTGCAGGATGCGTGGACTCGTCCGTGTCCGCGTGAAATTCCGCTTGATCGTCGTCGCCCTCGCCGTCGAAGTCCGTGTCAGGGTTGTTACTGTCCTCTGCAACATGTTATATAGAGTGGTTATATACCTAAATATTAAACAGGAAAAAAAATCAATTTTTTTTAGCAGGCCGCTAGAGACACTTGTTAATTAGAGCCAAGTTTAAACTACTCAGAGCCTGGCATCAGCCAGGCTGGCACGTTACATTATGTAACGTCACAAGTCGTAACATGTTTCACAAGGAGCTATATGACAACGTCACATCAAATCCAGCGCGTGCCGGGGGGTGGGATATTAGACTCGTCAGAATGGCCGGGTAACCTAACCACCACAGCTCACAGTCCACTGTCCAACGTTTCACAGGAACAACCCGTAAAGTCACAATAGTTACCCAGTCGGACGCCGAGGTGGGGAGTGCCTCTCGGCAGGGTATCCACGGAATACCAGCTTCGAGATCCTTAGGAGGTACCTTGACATTAAGCCGAGTAGGATTTATTTCAGAGACGCTATAAATAAGTTCTGTGTCTCAACTTTCTTCTACCTCTACTTTTATTTCTGATGCACCATCTGTCACGTTCCGTGTATAGGAGGGTAGTGTGTTGTGTTACCCAGTCGGACCGTCAGTACTCGCTTGGCGAGCGCCAGCCAGTCGCGCACGTTGCGCGCGGCGGCGGCGGCCAGCAGGCAGCACGTGAGTGTGTCACGCGCGTGCGATTGCGCCGTCTCGTCACGCTCCGTGTCCAGGAACGCGAACAGGGCGCCGGGGAGGCCCGTCTCGGTGATCACCACGCCTAAACAACAAACAAACGATACTATTATACACCTCTCATTCCCTGATCACTGAAACTCATTCTGTATCACTTAAGCTTTGGATTCCTCCGAAAACGGTGCCGTCATATTACGGCCGCTATATAGCGTTGACTGACGTCACTAGAACGTTGTCTATGTAAACAAGATGGCGCGGTTTCCTAGACGGCGTTACGTTACGTTGATTGTCAACGTAACGTAAGATGACGGCCGTCATGACGGTGTCGATAGTTTCGTGAACGTTTTATTAGATAGCGGTGACGCCATTTTGAATTAATGACACGAGATTTGAATAAATGATTCCGTATTACGATTATTTTCTTCTTCTGATGATATTTCATCCTCCAAGTAAATTATAGATGATTCAGCAAATCTTGTCAGTAGGAAAAGGCGCGAAATTAAATTTTTCTATGGGACGTTATCCCATCGCGCCTACATTTTTCAAATTTGCCGCTTGGACCTTGGTGGCTGACGGTGTGTTATGCCGCCGTGGTACTTTCCACATGTCGCCACCGTAAAGACGGCCGTCTTTTGCGGCCGCTATATGACCGCCGTCATATGACGGCACCGTTTTCGGAGGAATCCAAAGCTTTAGATTTATAATACGATACGACGCAGCTCCGACCTTGAAAAATTTCACTGAATATAGATTTTCTATTAAGGGGACGGTATATGACGTTTTCGATTTAGACCTCACTTTGTGCAATCAATTTGTTCAATGAATGATTAATAACTGCATTAAATTATACGCCAATCTGTTCACGAAGAAGCCGTGTACCGGCTCTTCACGCCATATTTTTTTTTATTTCCTGTAATTCTCTACAAATCGACACTAAAAGTGTCCAAAAATCAAAATATGGAGTTCCGTTTGAGCAAGACGCATTACAGTTTTGTCTTTGACAGTAATTGAGTTGTTGTGGGATTTTGAAGGCTAGATAACTAAACTACCAGATTATTATCTACTTATATTTTTACTCACAAATACAACACAGAAATTCAATCCCAAATGTAAACTTTCGTATAATTTCCATACATTGACGACATCACTCAAAACTCTTCTTCGAGTCAGATGGCCGTTGGCCTTGCATCGAAGCAGACGTGTACATCGTCATAGCTCGTTTTTGACATTAATAAAGACATTTCATCATATACGCATACGAAAATGTATACCAGTAGATAAATTGTATTTCATAAAATAGGGTAAATAAATATAATCACGTCGAGCTCCAGTCAAATTTTAAATGTGAGTTGTTGTTATTTACGGGTCGTAACGGTCGAAAACAGCAGTAAATTATCCTAAAACAATACGATTACAATCGAATTTAAGTAACTTGTTCCTTCAAAACCCGCTTAAAATGAAAAAAGTTTAAAGACTCGTTTTACTGATTGGGATTGATTTTCATTATGCTGGTATCAATTTTGCGTCATTATAAAAATGTATATGACTTCTGTACGTCAATGACTTTGGATGTCAATTAATTGTAATCTTGTATTTATGTTAGAGAATATTATATGTTCATTTAAATATTACTCATCTATTAATACGAAGCGTAATTCGTTTAATACCTAAAGACTTGCAGTGTCTACACCTACTTTGTTGACGTTCGTTCCGTCTATGTATGCGATTACGTAACGTGCTGTTCTGATAATCTTCAAGAATCAAGATAATTAATAACGGCAAGACCAGCATTTAGTACCAGCGAGTTTTGCGGATTTGGAGACCGAGATGAAGCTTACAGGCCAATATCGCTGCGGCCTGGCCTGCTTATTGTTATGTGTATAAATCGAATGTTATATTAATTTACTATAAAAAACAATGTTTTATTTCAATGACATTCTGTGCGTAGAGGTATGTATGTTTCGGTGATTATAAGAATTATGTCCACACAATAATCGTGCAAAGCAGAGACTGCATTATTTCTTTACGGTATAAGCGGTAAGGAAAAACTCATTGGTATCCTGGCTCGTACCAATGAGTTTTTCGGAACTTATGTACGAAATATCATTTGATATTTACCACTAGCTTTTCGGTGAAGGAGGAAACATCGTGAGGAAACCTGCATACTCGTAGTGCATACATTTGCGAAGAAATTCAAAGCTGTGTGTGAAGTCCCCAATCCGCATTGGGCTAGCGTTGAGATTATTGTCTATACAGGGTGGTCCAAACCGTGACGTCCAAAAATCGTGGGCTATCATAATGTACCCCATATGTATGTTAGCCGATTTTTCGTAGTTTTCAAGTTATGATTTTTTAAGCTTTTAACTTTTCCTTATGATTTTTAGCTTTAAGCTTTTTAATATTCTCCGACCGTCCTTAGTCTGGGACCGGTCTGAAAACCAGCGCCGGGCACCTAGGCCCGGCACACGCTGAGACTGGAACCCTGTGCCTAATACAAAGATCTTCTCACTTTTGTTTTGTATATGATAACAACTGTTTTATTTTATTATGTAAGTAATTCTAACTCTATTTTATGTTCATGTATGTGGCAATAAACAATTCTTATTCTTATTCTATTCTTATTCTTATTCCTATGAAATTCCGGGGTTCCCATACAGAGTGGCTGAAAAATAACTGCATTCCGTTGCCAGGGAGGTGTTGGGATTATACTGAGCAACTTTTATTATGGGACCAACCCCGAAACCGCGAAAAAAAAATTGGCTTTTTATACATTTTGGCTAGTCCATTTTCTATGGAAGGGTAATTTTTTTTCGCGGTTTCGGGGTTGGCCCCATTGTAAAAGTTGCTCAGTATAATCCCAAAACCTCCCTGGCAACGGAAATGCAGTTATTTTTTAGCCACTCTGTATGGGAACCCCGGAATTTCATATGAAAAGTTAAAAGTAAAAAAAAATCATAACTCGATAACTACGAAAAATCGGCTAACATACATGGGGTATATTCTGATAGCCCACGACGTGAGGAATCTAAAAAAAAATTTTTGGACGTCAAGGTTTGGACCACCCTGTATATAGGCTGAATTATTATTATTATTTATAGGCGGTACGGTACCGTTATTATTTATCAATACCGCTTCGTTTTGAAGGTACTATACCTGTTGAAATATAAAGTACGGTACCGGTATAAAATTGCAGCAAGTACAACAATTTTTTATAGGTGTACAGTCAGCTGCAGAGAAAAGGTACCACCCCTGCATACAATCTTCTATGCAGGGGTGACCTGCAGCTGACTGTACCTAAACCATCACTGACCGAGCGTAGGCGAAGGTCTCCGTTTCAGCTTGGGCAAAAATACTTTCGTTTGTTCGAATGTTCTCCTTTGCATATCACATTTCTCAAATATCTCGAGAAAATTTGTAAGCAGGTTCGGTAGTTGGATATAATTACTCGGTTTCTTTTTTTTTTTATAAGTTCTAATAGGCAGAGATTGGCATAAAGGACTTAAGCGACAGTAGGGTCTGTGGTACTTAAGAGTGCTATTACATTTCGGGGATGAGCGAGTTTAGGTATTTTACGCGCTGCGGCAGGCCCCGCGATCTCAGGTCGCCGAACCCTTCCACCGCATTTTCCCTCGGTCGCACTACAATGATGGATTAAACATTCTTGATCCGATCGTGAAGCACATTGAAATCAATCATAACAACACTAACTGTACTTTAATATCAAAGTCCTAAAAATGTTATTTGGTACGAAAATACTAAATCCAGTGCAAATATACATACTTATGTAGGTCATTATTACTAGAAACAAATTATACGTACTTACTTAGGTACTCGCTTATTTTCATTTTTAGTCATTGCATATGGTATAGGTTGTATAGTGAAACTATTTTAGCTATATAATAAAACCTTTAATTTGTATCTTAAGTTTAGAAACGAGCTGATACTAAGCATCTGATGATGAAGCCTGATGATGATGATGAAGGTGGTCACGGATACCAATCAACCATGTAGTAACATGATTAGGCTCGTTTGATTCGTCTCAACAAGATCTTTGGCACTAGGTGACACTCAGGGTCTGATAATGGAGCTGGAAGGTGGCAGCTGGTACCAGTCAACTATGCAATTAAACCACTTCGTGTTTGAGCTCGTTTGATTCGTCTCAACAAGACCTTTGGCACCAGGTGATACTCAGGGTCTGATGATGGAGCTGGAAGGTGGTCACCGGTACCAGTAAACCATGCAACTAAACCACTTCGTGTTTGGGCTAGTTTTATTCATTTCAACAAGATCTTTGACACAAGATAGGACTCAGGGTCTGATGATGAAGCTGGAAGGTGGTCACCGGTACCAGTCAACCATGCAACTAAACCACTTCGTGTTTGAGCTCGTTTGATTCGTCTCAACAAGATCTTAGACTCTAGGTGATACTCAGGGTCTGATGATGGAGCTGGAAGGTGGTCACCGGTACCAGTCAACTATGCAACTAAACCACTTCGTGTTTTAGCTCGTTTGATTCGTCTCAACAAGATCTTTGACACAAGATAGTACTGAGGGTCTGATGATGAAGCTGGAAGGTGGTCACCGGTACCAGTCAACCATGCAACTAAACCACTTCGTGTTTGAGCTCGTTTGATTCGTCTCAACAAGATCTTTGACACTAGGTGATACTCAGGGTCTGATGATGGAGCTGGAAGGTGGTCACCGGTACCAGTCAACCATGCAACTAAACCACTTCGTGTTTGTGCTCGTTTGATTCATCTCAACAAGATCTTGGACACTAGGTGATACTCAGGGTCTGATGATGGAGCTGAATGGTGGTCACCGGTACCAGTCAACCATGCAACTAAATTACTTCGTGTCTGGGATGACAACCTTCCAGCTGCACATAAGACCCTGTGAGTACTATGTTGTGTCAAAGATCTTGTTGAGACAAATCAAACGAACCCAAACACGAAGTGGTTTAGTTGCATGATTGACTGGTACCAGTGACCACCTTCCAACTCCATCATCAGACCCTCAGTACTATCTTGTGTCAAAGATCTCGTTGAGAGGAATCAAACGAGCCCAAACACGAAGTGGTTTAGTTGCATGGTTGACTGGTACTGGTGACCACCGTCCAGCTCCATCATCAGACCCTCAGTACTATCTTGTGTCAAAGATCTTGTTGAGACGAATCAAACGAGCCCAAACACGAAGTGGTTTAGGTGCATGGTTGACTGGTACCGTTGACCACGTTCCAGCTTCATCGTCAGACCCTGAGTTCTATCTTGTGTCAAATATCTCGTTGAGTGGAATAAAACGAGCCCAAACACGAAGTGGTTTAGTTGCGTGGTTGACTGGTACCGGTGCCAACCTTCCAGCTCCATTATCAGACCCTCAGTACTATCTTGTGTCAAAGATCTTGTTGAGACGAATCAAACGAGCCGAAACACGAAGTGGTTTAGTTGCATGGTTGACTGGTACCGTTGACCACCTTCCAGCTCCATCATCAGACCATGAGTCCTATCTTGTGACAAAGATCTTGTGGAGACGAATCAAACGAGCCGAAACACGAAGTGGTTTAGTTGCATGGTTGACTGGTACCGTTGACCACCTTCCAGCTCCATCATCAGACCCTCAGTACTATCTTGTGTCAAAGATCTCGTTGAGAGGAATCAAACGAGCCCAAACACTAAGTGGTTTAGTTGCATGGTTGACTGGTACTGGTGACCACCGTCCAGCTCCATCATCAGACCCTCAGTACTATCTTGTGTCAAAGATCTTGTTGAGACGAATCAAACGAGCCCAAACACGAAGTGGTTTAGGTGCATGGTTGACTGGTACCGTTGACCACGTTCCAGCTTCATCGTCAGACCCTGAGTTCTATCTTGTGTCAAAGATCTCGTTGAGAGGAATAAAACGAGCCCAAACACGAAGTGGTTTAGTTGCGTGGTTGACTGGTACCGGTGCCAACCTTCCAGCTCCATCATCAGACCCTCAGTACTATCTTGTGTCAAAGATCTTGTTGAGACGAATCAAACGAGCCGAAACACGAAGTGGTTTAGTTGCATGGTTGACTGGTACCGTTGACCACCTTCCAGCTTCATCATCAGACCCTGAGTTCCATCTTGTGTCAAAGATCTCGTTGAGAGGAATCAAACGAGCCCAAACACGAAGTGGTTTAGTTGCGTGGTTGACTGGTACCGGTGACCACCTTCCAGCTCCATCATCAGACCCTGAGTCCTATCTTGTGTCAAAGATCTTGTTGAGACGAATCAAACGAGCCGAAACACGAAGTGGTTTAGTGGCATGGTTGACTGGTACCGTTGACCACCTTCCAGCTTCATCATCAGACCCTGAGTTCTATCTTGTGTCAAAGATCTCGTTGAGAGAAATCAAACGAGCCCAAACACGAAGTGGATTAGTTGCATGGTTGACTGGTACTGGTGACCACCTTCCAGCTTCATCATCAGACCCTGAGTTCTATCTTGTGTCAAAGATCTTGTTGAGACGAATCAAACGAGCCCAAACACGAAGTGGTTTAGTTGCGTGGTTGACTGGTACCGTTGACCACGTTCCAGCTTCATCGTCAGACCCTGAGTTCTATCTTGTGTCAAAGATCTCGTTGAGAGGAATAAAACGAGCCTAAACACGAAGTGGTTTAGTTGCGTGGTTGACTGGTACCGTTGACCACCTTCCAGCTCCATCATCAGACCCTGAGTCCTATCTTGTGACAAAGATCTTGTTGAGACGAATCAAACGAGCCGAAACACGAAGTGGTTTAGTTGCATGGTTGACTGGTACCGTTGACCACCTTCCAGCTTCATCATCAGACCCTGAGTTCTATCTTGTGTCAAAGATCTCGTTGAGAGGAATCAAACGAGCCCAAACACGAAGTGGTTTAGTTGCGTGGTTGACTGGTACCGGTGACCACCTTCCAGCTCCATCATCAGACCCTGAGTCCTATCTTGTGTCAAAGATCTTGTTGAGACGAATCAAACGAGCCCAAACACGAAGTGGTTTAGTTGCGTGGTTGACTGGTACCGGTGACCACCTTCCAGCTCCATCATCAGACCCTGAGTCCTATCTTGTGTCAAAGATCTTGTTGAGACGAATCAAACGAGCCGAAACACGAAGTGGTTTAGTTGCATGGTTGATTGGTACCGGTGACCACCTCCCAGCTCCATCATCAGACCTATATATTCTGATTCTGACATGTCATCAAAAGCATTTGTATTCAGCCATTTTTTAATTTAGTACCTATAAAATATCAGATCATTTCAAATATCTTTAATGCTGTCCGGTAGTTACATACTATACTACAAAACCAAATCCACAGTACTAGGATCAAAGTTTCTCAGTCGCCGTTTACACGCACTGTCACGCACACAGTATAGCATTTTACACGGCGCCTGCCGCACACAATGATAAAAAACCTCGTCGTCGCCGTTGAAAACGTGCGGAGCCGACCGACACACGTCCTACCTCTACAAGCTCTGCCGCGGCACTGAGCTCACGACCGCGCGTCATCGGTAATATTAGAGTCGTTTTCAAAAAATTGCCAAAAAATTATAGTAGAATTTCATAAACACTAATGTATACCATCAGTATAAGCAAACGCTGCAGATTACTTGAGTATGAAAATGACTTCGATATTAAGTAGAATTTCGTAGGAATTGACACTTGTTTCGGAGAGAAAATTGAGTTTGTTTTTCTTCGATTTTCTCTTTCTCAAAGGTATTTAGGAAAAATGTCAAAAGTAATTCCTAATGTACAGGGTATTAGTAATACAAAATAGCCAGCTTTACCAGAGTAAACTTCTCAACATTTACAAATACGAGCTCACAATTTAGTGCTTCACGTGGTTTTTCGGAAACAACCATCAGAAAAAAAATCATTACTAATTTAATAAGCCCTTTTTCCAATATTTAAAAAGTAATTCCTAAAGATAAGAAGACGCTTTTACCGTAACAAGTACTCATTGTTTCTAATAATGACCCTAAAGTACTGAATGTCATCGAGGAATATCATCAATTTTGCATTATTTTGACTTTTCTTGTTGGAGCGCTCTTAAGACCATTGTGATTATTCGTAGTGTCCGACCGAAGATTCGGTTTCGGTTTCGGCCATAAAATCATGTTTCGGCCGTAGTTTCGGTTTCGGCCAAAAAACGGCCGAATCTTTCGGCCTGGCCGAAACATACGAAATAGTACTTCGTATTATGAAACTAAACTATGTGACAAAGACCAAAAGTTGGCGAGCAAGTAGGACAACAATATTTATATATACAGAAATTTGTGTTTCGGTCGGGCACTAATTATTAGGTACTTACTGATTACGCTGCGCCGCGTGGAACGTGAGGTGCGTTGGGGTAAGTACATACAAATCATTCAAGAAAAAAATCCCTTTTAAGATCACTCGTGTGTCTGCCCCTAATAGACTAATTCAATTGAAATTTGGTACACATTTTTCACATATGACAAAGAGTCGGTGATCCAAAGATGGACTAGTAACGTAAATAAATAAACTTTTAACTTTGCGGCCATTTTTTTGTATCGTGTGATATATCAGATATTAAATTGTAAGATATTTACTAATAATAAGCATTGGTCACGTAAATTATTTTTAGTCTTTTTTTGCAAGTATGAATGATATAGAACATTATTTCAATTATTTTTAAAATTAAGCCTATCCAAAGGCGACTTGGAAGATGTGTCATGGGGATCTATATTCGTTGGGTGAAAAACAAGTTTTTTTGTCTAATTATCGTTTAAAACACAATCGATCGGCAATAACGCGGGCACATAAAACAAAAAACTTCTTTTTTCACTCATAAAACTCCTTAAACCTAATAAGAGCTAAACAAAAACAAGTGCGAGTCGGACTCGCATTCTAAGGGTTCCGTATATTAAGTCCGTCTCACGCTTGACTGCACATTTCTTATAGATTTTCCTGACATATATAGGTAAAGAACTACTTTGTGTATTTTTTTCAAAATTTTAGATCCAGTTGTTTCGGAGAAAGTGGGCGGAGAATGATCATTTTTTGCCTATTTTCATGAATAACTGCTGAACTATTAATCCTAAAATTATAAAAAAAGTTATGTTTGAGATTCTTACAATGAGCTCTTTTATTTGATATGTAACACTATATAGTTTAAAAAACATATTTTTTAATTTTTTCATTTACCCCCCCCAAAAATGGCTACCGTATTTCAAATTCTCTAAAATACATTTTATTTACGTTACACGTCCATCTTTGGGTCACAAATTTACATTTGTGTGCCAAATTTACATATGTGTGCCAAATTTCAACTGAATTGGTCCAGTAGTTTCGGAGAAAATAGACTGTGACAGACGGACGGACAGACAGACAGACGCACGAAGAATTATATGTATATGCACTTATCCCAACGCACCTCTCGTTCTACGCTGCGCGGGGTTCATTGCCGCTCCTACCGCCGTAAGTGTAAGTACAACTACATCATCAAGGCTACGATCGAAGATAATCAGTTCAGCACTGAAATAATAGCGGTGGAATGCCAGTATAATATTTAATTATTTATTTTAATTTTATAAATTTAATAGCAAAATAAATAGCGAATATAGGATACTCGTACAAGTAAATCTGTAAAGATCTTAGGGGTACATCAGCCGACATATATTATTAAATTTTATTTTGTCGGCCTTAATTAAATTTCCACCCTGCCGAAACTTTATTTATTTAAATTTTTAATTGAATTGATTTTTCGCCTTATGAATAACCGTATAGAGTAGTAAATAACATTTTACATCTGACTTAATGACATCTGGGTTTATTCGGTTTAACTTTACAAAACGCGTATCTCGACAAAGCCATAATATGCAGAAAATAGTTAACAATCAAATGAATTATAGTGTGTCAAAGGTCTGTTTGATTTCAAACATAGACAGAGAGAATCATACTATCTTTGTCTTACACTAGTACTAGCACCGAAAAGAAAAGGATGAGTATAGTTTTTTTTGTCCCTATTTACTGACAAGATTTGGTTGACCCAGTATAAATTAGAATTTAAATACGTCACGTGTGACATGAACAGACAAGGAGAGCAAGATTTAATGTATTGTTTCTCTTTCTTCTTTCAATGGAACGTTTTTACAGTTTCTGTTCCTCAAAAGAGGTCAGTGGTTAACACTAAACTCAAAACGCAATCTTAAAAAAACTTGATGGGTCAATGACCTGTCCCAGTAAAGTGAGGTAGTGTGCGTGAAGTGCGCTTGTGTGTGAAATGGGGTAAATTGACAGAATCTGAAAATTTACCCACCTCTACCGTCACCTTAAGTAGTTTTATTGGTTACGTACCACAGTATGGGCGGGCAGGGACGTGGTCCTTGGCGAGCAGCGCGTACCGGCACACTTCTGCGGCCTCCTTCTGAGACAGTTGGCGAAGGCAGCAGAGCGCGGCGCGGCGCACCGCCAGCTCCGAGCTTGAGAGGTCCCGCTGAAATTATACGAATAATACAACATTCGTTCAAATTTGATTTGATTAGCTGGAGGATTTTTACCAGTTTACATCTAGGTAATAATCACTCAGCTGAACATAAATACA
This sequence comes from Cydia amplana, assembly GCF_948474715.1. Classification (NCBI taxonomy): domain Eukaryota; kingdom Metazoa; phylum Arthropoda; class Insecta; order Lepidoptera; family Tortricidae; genus Cydia; species Cydia amplana. The sequence goes on along the minus strand of NC_086069.1, from coordinate 8,260,477 downwards.
TGCCTTCACGGATTTTTTCCTGTGACTTACCATAATTCATTATTAAGGAACTTTTCCGCCCCAGCGTCTGTCGGACAGTATGTTCTACCCACCGCCACTAAGGGCCAGTTGCACCATCCGCACTTGACAGACTGATCAACGTCACCCGGCGCACCCCGGCGGTTTACTATGAAACTTTCCATACAATAAAATTTAGCGAACTCTTTAACGATGACTAACTGTTGGCGCAACCGACCCTAAAGTCTAGCAATTCGATCTCGCAGAGAAACTCCTTAAGAAGTAAGGTACCTACGTTGAACCAGAACCTTATCAGCTTAATAATTTATACAAGGTGTCGCGTTCAGAGCTTCGAACCTTCACTAATCCATATTGAAAACAGCACTGTGTATATATACCAGTATAATATGTATTATAGATACTCACGGCGAGCGTGGGCACGAGCATGTGCGCGCTGACGTGGCGGGGGGAGAACATCTGCAGCTGCTGCAGGCAGCCGATGCCCTCGGCGCGCGCGCCGCCGCCGCCGCACTCGCCGAGCGCCGCGCACGCGCAGAGGAAGCGGCCCACGGTTGCTCCGACACTGCCTAAGTATTACAGATACTCACGGCGAGCGTGGGCACGAGCATGTGCGCGCTGACGTGGCGGGGGGAGAACATCTGCAGCTGCTGCAGGCAGCCGATGCCCTCGGCGCGCGCGCCGCCGCCGCCGCACTCGCCGAGCGCCGCGCACGCGCAGAGGAAGCGGCCCACGGTTGCTCCGACACTGCCTAAGTATTACAGATACTCACGGCGAGCGTGGGCACGAGCATGTGCGCGCTGACGTGGCGGGGGGAGAACATCTGCAGCTGCTGCAGGCAGCCGATGCCCTCGGCGCGCGCGCCGCCGCCGCCGCACTCGCCGAGCGCCGCGCACGCGCAGAGGAAGCGGCCCACGGTTGCTCCGACACTGCCTAAGTATTACAGATACTCACGGCGAGCGTGGGCACGAGCATGTGCGCGCTGACGTGGCGGGGGGAGAACATCTGCAGCTGCTGCAGGCAGCCGATGCCCTCGGCGCGCGCGCCGCCGCCGCCGCACTCGCCGAGCGCCGCGCACGCGCAGAGGAAGCGGCCCACGGTTGCTCCGACACTGCCTAAGTATTACAGATACTCACGGCGAGCGTGGGCACGAGCATGTGCGCGCTGACGTGGCGGGGGGAGAACATCTGCAGCTGCTGCAGGCAGCCGATGCCCTCGGCGCGCGCGCCGCCGCCGCCGCACTCGCCGAGCGCCGCGCACGCGCACAGGAAGCGGCCCACGGTTGCTCCGGCACTGCCTATGTATGAGGAAAAATCTATTATCATTAGATTATCATACCTAACGATCCGTGTACCTGTCGCAGTCGGATTGTATAATCCGCCGTATTACATTACGGCTAGCCGTTTTACAAAACAGGGGCGTTTTGAAATGCGGAGGTTCGACGATTAGCCGGATTGAATGCGGCTGAATGAAAATCCGCCGGAATGTATTCGGCGCCATACGTTCTTCAAGACGGCTAGCCGTAATGTAATACAGCGAGTCATTAGCCGCCGCTTTGACAGTTTTTAGTGCCCATTTTTAACACTCGTGGCGCTGCCTGACATAACAACAACAAACTATGAAAAACGCTGGGGTGTCCATCAAATCTGGAGTTCGTCGGACTGTTTCTTTTTTAAAAACATTTCCTTTGCAACTTAACTAGACGGAGCCCCGCGAACGCGGGGCTCCTATTTCTGAGCGGTTTGCCCTTCGGGCATCTGAAGCTACCTAACGAACCTAACCTACCTAGCTATTGATTTAGTGAGACGTCCGTGAAAACATTACACTTTGGGGAAAAAAGCGTAGGTAGGTAAGTAGGTTAGGTTCGTTAGGTAGCTTCAGATGCCCGAAGGGCAAACCGCCCAGAAAGAGAAGAAGAGGGGCTCCGTCTATTTAAGTTGTGAAGGAAATGTTTTGGAAAAGAAACACATGAAGTGCGGTGGGACCATGGTAAAAATAAATTAAATTGCAAACATTGTCAAACTCCGGTTACGTAGGCGACCGAAAGAATGGTCACTCTACAATTTAAATAGTAGATACGATGCGGCTAAACGTAGGCCGCCTTATTGAAGAACGTATCGTAATGACAATCCGGCTAATCGTCGAACCGCCGCATTTCAAAACGCCCCTGTTTTGTAAAACGGCTAGCCGTAATGTAATACGGCGGATTATACAATCTGACTACGACATACCTACCCTGAATTTACTCGTTAAATTTTTTGGCACTTTAATTAGGTAATATTGGAAAAAAAAAAAACAAAATGAACGAAGGTCACAAAAACACAAGCCGATAACGTTAACGCCGAAATTTACCAAATAAAGAAAGCCGTCGACTCTACACTAATCAACAAGGGGGGCGGAATTCTGTGAAAAGTGAGATGCAATTGTGAAGTAGTGATTGACAATCACCAGGGGTCGGACAAAAAGTGCGGATGACGTAAAAATGACGTAATCTTGCACACAGGTGATGTTTGAGTTTGTATTTAAACTTCCGTGTGACATGTAGTAACAAAGTAGTATTAATGAAGTAACAAAATAATCGTAAATAAATCCATGGAATTAATAATACAGGTGGTAGGGTGATGTAGTGAATAAAATAAATTTCACGAAACTTGTTACCATAAGGTATAATTATTTGAAATTAGTTAGAACACTTAGAACAAGTCTGTGGGATCCTCAGATAAATAGGTTTAATAGTCAAAAGTGGGAACAGTAGGTAAGATTAGTAAAAATAAAAAAAGATAATTTGATGTTATTATACTTTTAACTTATAGCTAAATTTTAACTAAATATAATCGTGAAGATACAATAGCTAAACAATAACGAAGTCAATTTATTGTTCATCTGATTGACAATGTGTCAGTCAAAAACGTACTTACTCATTTCAAGTGGCGATATCGTTTAATAAAGAGGTTGATAAATGATAAGTGATAATTGTTTATGAAAATCAAAAATACTATTTGAAATCATCCTATAAGTGGTTTGACGTCATCCGCACTTTTTGTCCGACCCCTGACAATCACAATCACTGTGCCACGTAATGAGTGACACCAAAAAAGAAGAAATAGAGCGGTACCATCGTTGTCACATTGTAAAATGACAATTCGTAACTGGTATATGGTCAGTTAAGAATGTTGCTAATAGTCCGTCAAAATCACACGTCAAATTTCCAAGGCTACCATTTAAACATAGCTAGATTATCCTACCCTGCAACTCGGGCCCAACAACAGTGATCAGCGCAGACAGCAGTCTCCCGACGCTGCGATGCAGGTCCTCTTGGAAGGGCGGCGCCGTGAACAGCAGCTTGAAGGCCACGTTCAGGGTCGACTCTACGTGGCTGCGGAACATGGGTCCGGAGGCATCGGCTAGCACGGAGAGCGCGTGGAGTGCCCATACCTGGTGAAAATAGCAGTTATTAAAGGCTAAAGGGTCTCAGTCTGTTTATAACGTAAAAAGAATCGGCAGCCCTAACAGTCCGACAGTCCGTGAACAGCAGCTTCAAGGCCACGTTCAGGGTCGACTCTACGTGGCTTCGGAACATGGGTCCGGAGGCATCGGCTAGCACGGAGAGCGCGTGGAGAGCCCATACCTAGTGAAAATAGCAGTTATTAAAGGCTAAAGGGTCTCATTCTGTTTATAACGTAAAAAGAATCGGCAGCCCTAACAGTCCGACAGCCCGTGAACAGCAGCTTCAAGGCCACGTTCAGGGTCGACTCTACGTGGCTTCGGAACATGGGTCCGGAGGCATCGGCTAGCACGGAGAGCGCGTGGAGTGCCCATACCTAGTGAAAATAGCAGTTATTAAAGGCTAAAGGGTCTCATTCTGTTTATAACGTAAAAAGAATCGGCAGCCCTAACAGTCCGACAGTCCGTGAACAGCAGCTTCAAGGCCACGTTCAGGGTCGACTCTACGTGGCTGCGGAACATGGGTCCGGAGGCATCGGCTAGCACGGAGAGCGCGTGGAGAGCCCATACCTGGTGAAAATAGCAGTTATTAAAGGCTAAAGGGTCTCAGTCTGTTTATAACGTAAAAAGAATTGGCAGCCCTAACAGTCTGACAGTCCGTGAACAGCAGCTTCAAGGCCACGTTCAGGGTCGACTCTACGTGGCTTCGGAACATGGGTCCGGAGGCATCGGCTAGCACGGAGAGCGCGTGGAGAGCCCATACCTGGTGAAAATAGCAGTTATTAAAGGCTAAAGGGTCTCATTCTGTTTATAACGTAAAAAGAATCGGCAGCCCTAACAGTCCGACAGTCCGTGAACAGCAGCTTCAAGGCCACGTTCAGGGTCGACTCTACGTGGCTTCGGAACATGGGTCCGGAGGCATCGGCTAGCACGGAGAGCGCGTGGAGAGCCCATACCTAGTGAAAATAGCAGTTATTAAAGGCTAAAGGGTCTCATTCTGTTTATAACGTAAAAAGAATCGGCAGCCCTAACAGTCCGACAGCCCGTGAACAGCAGCTTCAAGGCCACGTTCAGGGTCGACTCTACGTGGCTTCGGAACATGGGTCCGGAGGCATCGGCTAGCACGGAGAGCGCGTGGAGTGCCCATACCTAGTGAAAATAGCAGTTATTAAAGGCTAAAGGGTCTCATTCTGTTTATAACGTAAAAAGAATCGGCAGCCCTAACAGTCCGACAGTCCGTGAACAGCAGCTTCAAGGCCACGTTCAGGGTCGACTCTACGTGGCTGCGGAACATGGGTCCGGAGGCATCGGCTAGCACGGAGAGCGCGTGGAGAGCCCATACCTGGTGAAAATAGCAGTTATTAAAGGCTAAAGGGTCTCAGTCTGTTTATAACGTAAAAAGAATTGGCAGCCCTAACAGTCTGACAGTCCGTGAACAGCAGCTTCAAGGCCACGTTCAGGGTCGACTCTACGTGGCTTCGGAACATGGGTCCGGAGGCATCGGCTAGCACGGAGAGCGCGTGGAGAGCCCATACCTAGTGAAAATAGCAGTTATTAAAGGCTAAAGGGTCTCAGTCTGTTTATAACGTAAAAAGAATTGGCAGCCCTAACAGTCCGACAGTAACTCACCCAAGATATATACTCCCTGTCCTTCTCGAGAAAACAACGTGTAGTCTATCTCGCGGGTAGATAAGCGCCAGTTGACGGACTGATTATGTTATGATACATGTCGTCCAATACTTTTGAAACTTCCTATATGGTAAAATTTTTTGAAAGTTTTAACGGTGATACGAGGGGTATTCAAAATATTCTCGGTATGAGAATGAAAACAAACAAGTACGAAAAGTTTGATATTTTTATTTTTCAATATACTCCCCCCCTATGTTCATACACTTAAAAGATCGATCAATTATTTTTTTTAATCCCTCGTAAAAATATTTTTTATCTTTCGTGTAAAAATGCTCCTCCACTGCCGCCTTCAATGCTTCATCGTCAGAAAATTTATTTCCACGCAGATCCTTTTTAAGATTGGGGAGCAAAAAGAAGTCGCTGGGGGCTAAGTCCGGACTATACGGTGGGTGAGTAACAGTTTTAAACCCACGTTCAACAATAGCTGCCTTGGCAATATGAGCAGTATGGACGGGGGCGTTGTCATGCAGAAGCAGAATACCTTTGGTTAACTTTCCTCGCCTCTTTTCTTTAATTACATCCTTTAATTGACGTAGAATGTTAGCGTAGTACTGTCCTGTGATATTTGATGACCTTGCCAGCTGAAGGGATGACCTTCAACTTCTTGGGATGAGCTGAACCCTTAATGTGCCACTGCATGGACTCTTGTTTACTCTCTGGGTCATAATGATGAACCCAGGTTTCATCTCCAGTAACTATTCTTTGCAGCACCTCATCAGGATTTTCACCGCACAGGTCAATAAAATCGGAACAACAAGCTACACGCATGTCTTTTTGAAGCCGAGTCAGCATTCGCGGAACCCATCTTGCACTTACTTTTGACATATTAAGATGGTCATGTATAATATCATGTACGGTACCAATAGAGAGATTGGTTACTTGTGCTATAGATTTTACCTTCACTCGACCATCTTCCAATATAAGTTTTTCCACTTTATCAATATTTTCTTGTGAAGTAGCTACTACAGGCCGGCCAGGTCTAGGGTCATCTTCAATACTCTCCCTTCCGCGTTTAAACTCGCTTGACCACTTTTGAATGGTAGATAAAGAAGGAGCAGACTCACGGTAAACACAATCCATTTCCTCTTTTATGGTTTTTTGATTTTTACCCTGTTTTGTCAAGAATTTTATCACGCATCGATGTTCTAATTTAGTTAACATTGTCAATTCGCACAGGATGTTCATGTTTGTTCAGCAATTGCAGAAAAACAAAAGACTATCTCGGTTCGAATTATACTTTTTTTTAATGTCAATGAATAAACCTTAGCGGCCAGTAACGAAAGAAATTTTAGAAGAGGTCGTAAGATATCAATACCGAGAATATTTTGAACGCCCCTCGTAGATGGTTTGGTTCAAGCGACTGAATGAAACCGTATAAAACTCAAAAAGGTCGTTATTCTATAGTCATTCGTACCGACGATTTTATAAATATAGTTTGTCAAAAGACTGTCTCATTTCAAACATAGACAGACAGAATCATACTATCTTTGTCTTACACAGTACTAGCACCCAAAAGAAAAGGATGAGTATAGTTTTTAGGGTTCCGTACCCAAAGGGTAAAAACGGTACCCTATTACTAAGACTCCGCTGTCCGTCCGTCCGTCCGTCTGTCACCAGGCTGTATTTCACGAACCGTGATAGCTAGACAGTTGAAATTTTCACAGATGATGTATTTCTGTTGCCGCTATAACAACAAATACTAAAAACAGAATAAAATAAAGATTTAAGTGGGGCTCCCATACAACAAACGTGATTTTTGACCGAAGTTAAGCAACGTCGGGCGGGGTTAGTACTTGGATGGGTGACCGTTTTTTTGCTTGTTTTGCTCTATTTTTTGTTGATGGTGCGGAACCCTCCGTGCGCGAGTCCGACTCGCACTTGGCCGGTTTTTTTGTTTGACCAACTATACTCCCGGAGCTAACCTGGGCCTCCTGTCCGCTCGCGTCCTGCGCCATGGCCCTCAGCGCCGGCAGCGCGGCCGCGGAGCTGCCCCCCCGCGCGCGCTGCACGGCTCCCACGGCCGCCGCGTTTTTTTTTTGTTTGTTTTGCTCTATTTTTTGTTGATGGTGCGGAACCCTCCGTGCGCGAGTCCGACTCGCACTTGGCCGGTTTTTTTGTTTGACCAACTATACTCCCGGAGCTAACCTGGGCCTCCTGTCCGCTCGCGTCCTGCGCCATGGCCCTCAGCGCCGGCAGCGCGGCCGCGGAGCTGCCCCCCCGCGCGCGCTGCACGGCTCCCACGGCCGCCGCGGCCGCGGCCCGGGTGGCGCGCACGGTGGAGCGGGTCAGCGCGAGCACGCGCTCGCTGATCGCCTGGCTCTCGGCCTCGGTGACGCAGCCGCAGAGCCGGCCGGCGCAGCACGCCGCCGCCGCGCGGACCGGAATGCTGGCCGATGATAGGCCCGACTGCGGAAGGATAAAAATGAGCGCATTTTCTTGAGATGGTCTTATTTAGGAAATTGAGCAGGATGTCACGAAATTTTTACGCTTATAAAAAGGGCCAGAATGGTTACTGAGTGGGGCCCACGGAACACCATAGACGGTGCAGGCCCCGGCCTGACAGGCAGACCGAAAAGAAGATGGCGGGACGATTTAGACGCATTCTACCCCAAATGGTGGGAAAATGCCGAGGACAGGGTCGAGTGGAGGAAACGAGGGGAGGCTTGCCCAGCAGTGGGACACCAAATAGGCTAATGAAAAAAAAATTACGAAAAATAGAACGTTCGCCAGAAAGTATAGTAAACTGGTAGCTGATTACGTGAACACGTTCACTTATATCGTGCAAATATATTTACTTACAATAATAAGTTCAGTAGCAGCCGTCTTGACGGCCTCCTGCCCTAGCGAGCTCTTCTGCTCGGCGAGCGTCCTCAACGCGAGGAGCAGCGCGGTGTACACGTTCACTTGTATGGCCTCCTGCCGCGTGCCCTTCGACATCTTGACACACTCCGTGAAGTGTTCTAACATTTGTTGCCTATGGAAATGACATTCATTCATAATTTACTTACAATAATAAGTTCAGTAGCAGCCGTCTTAACGGCATCCTGCCCTAGCGAGCTCTTCTGCTCGGCGAGCGTCCTCAACGCGAGGAGCAGCGCGGTGTACACGTTCACTTGTATGGCCTCCTGCCGTGTTCCCTTCGACATCTTGATGCACTCCGTGAAGTGTTCTAACATTTGTTGCCTATGGAAATGACATTCATTCATAATTTACTTACAATAATAAGTTCAGTAGCAGCCGTCTTGACGGCATCCTGCCCTAGCGAGCTCTTCTGCTCGGCGAGCGTCCTCAACGCCAGGAGCAGCGCGGTGTACACGTTCACTTGTATGGCCTCCTGCCGCGTGCCCTTCGACATCTTGATGCACTCCGTCAAGTGTTCTAACATTTGTTGCCTATGGAAATGACATTCATTCATAATTTACTTACAATAATAAGTTCAGTAGCAGCCGTCTTGACGGCATCCTGCCCTAGCGAGCTCTTCTGCTCGGCGAGCGTCCTCAACGCCAGGAGCAGCGCGGTGTACACGTTCACTTGTATGGCCTCCTGTCGCGTGCCCTTCGACATCTTGATGCACTCCGTCAAGTGTTCTAACATTTGTTGCCTATGGAAATGACATTCATTCATAATTTACTTACAATAATAAGTTCAGTAGCAGCCGTCTTAACGGCATCCTGCCCTAGCGAGCTCTTCTGCTCGGCGAGCGTCCTCAACGCGAGGAGCAGCGCGGTGTACACGTTCACTTGTATGGCCTCCTGCCGCGTGCCCTTCGACATCTTGATGCACTCCGTGAAGTGTTCTAACATTTGTTGCCTATGGAAATGACATTCATTCATAATTTACTTACAATAATAAGTTCAGTAGCAGCCGTCTTAACGGCATCCTGCCCTAGCGAGCTCTTCTGCTCGGCGAGCGTCCTCAACGCGAGGAGCAGCGCGGTGTACACGTTCACTTGTATGGCCTCCTGCCGTGTTCCCTTCGACATCTTGACACACTCCGTGAAGTGTTCTAACATTTGTTGCCTATGGAAATGACATTCATTCATAATTTACTTACAATAATAAGTTCAGTAGCAGCCGTCTTAACGGCATCCTGCCCTAGCGAGCTCTTCTGCTCGGCGAGCGTCCTCAACGCGAGGAGCAGCGCGGTGTACACGTTCACTTGTATGGCCTCCTGCCGTGTTCCCTTCGACATCTTGATGCACTCCGTGAAGTGTTCTAACATTTGTTGCCTATGGAAATGACATTCATTCATAATTTACTTACAATAATAAGTTCAGTAGCAGCCGTCTTGACGGCATCCTGCCCTAGCGAGCTCTTCTGCTCGGCGAGCGTCCTCAACGCCAGGAGCAGCGCGGTGTACACGTTCACTTGTATGGCCTCCTGCCGCGTGCCCTTCGACATCTTGATGCACTCCGTCAAGTGTTCTAACATTTGTTGCCTATGGAAATGACATTCATTCATAATTTACTTACAATAATAAGTTCAGTAGCAGCCGTCTTGACGGCATCCTGCCCTAGCGAGCTCTTCTGCTCGGCGAGCGTCCTCAGCGCCAGGAGCAGCGCGGTGTACACGTTCACTTGTATGGCCTCCTGTCGCGTGCCCTTCGACATCTTGATGCACTCCGTCAAGTGTTCTAACATTTGTTGCCTATGGAAATGACATTCATTCATAATTTACTTACAATAATAAGTTCAGTAGCAGCCGTCTTAACGGCATCCTGCCCTAGCGAGCTCTTCTGCTCGGCGAGCGTCCTCAACGCCAGGAGCAGCGCGGTGTACACGTTCACTTGTATGGCCTCCTGCCGCGTGCCCTTCGACATCTTGATGCACTCCGTGAAGTGTTCCAACATTTGTTGCCTATGGAAAATACATTCATTCATAATTCATTCATAAAAATATTTAAATTTTGCTATTGCGAGCAGGGTTCGAAAGGATAATTATCAATGATAATTATCGTGATAATTATCGCTATAATTACCTAAAAATTTAAACCTAAAATACCTATAAAAACGCCCCAATCATTACTTTTTACTATCAAAGAATTCAAAGAAAATAAATATAGCACCATCCATACCTGGGATAATTATCCGATAAGTTATCGGATAATTATCCCGATAATTATCAAAGACTATAATTATCTGAATAATTTCGAGTTATTCTAAGACTGCTTATTTGTAGGTTAGATTAGAATTATTTTCGAGATTAGTGTATTTTTGTGAATAACTATAACTTATAAGCGCATATATAAAATGGTTGTATTTTTGATAAATAAGGTGTTATTTGTGTTATGACATACACCTTATCAACTTCAGGCAAATAAATTATTATAATACTGTGAGCATCCACCTGTGTTTATTGGCAGCCCTGGCGAACGTGTGCGGGAAGAGTGCGACACAGGCGTCGATGACCGCCACTCCTAGCGGCTGCGCGGCCGCCCCACCGCGGTACAAGCAACAGGGATCGTGCTCTAGGGCTCCCGAGCCGCTAGCGCTGAGCGGCGATATCAGCTAAAAATAAAAATATATGAAACTCTAAACTTAGTCCCAAAGATATCTTCTAATGTAAATTCTCTGCGCAATACCCGTCGAAACCACCTCGCCTAAATGCCAAGTGGCAACAGTGTAGTAGTAATAATGTAGCTTAGCAGCGGCGGTCACCACTTTAAAGTGTAAAAGCCTATTTTTAAATGAAAAATACTAGAATGGTAATCATACCTGTTCTTCAATTTCAGCATGATCTGTGTCGTAGATCCAACTTTCGTCTCCCAGCAAAATCGTATCATGGGGATGCATAGCGCTTCGCAGCATACCTAAATAAAGAGAAATAATAATTCATATCATGTTTACTTTCAATCCGGAGATCGCGGACTGTAACCCCGGGTCATACCAATGAGATGATGATTTTTAGGGTTCCGTACCCAAAGGGTAAAAACGGGACCCTATTACTAAGACTCCGCTGTCCGTCCGTCCGTCCGTCCGTCACCAGGCTGTATCTTACGAACCGTGATAGCTAGACAGTTGAAATTTTCACAGATGATGTATTTCTGTTGCCGCTATAACAACAAATACTAAAAACAGAATAAAATAAAGATTTAACTGGGGCTCCCATACAACAAACGTGATTTTTGAACGAAGTTAAGCAACGTCGGGCGGGGTCAGTACTTGGATGGGTGACCGTTTATTTGCTTGTTTTGCTCTATTTTTTGTAGATGGTGCGGAACCCTCCGTGCGCGAGTCCGTCTCGCACTTGGCCGGTTTATACTGAAAGTCAGTAAAGTCAGACTAGTCAGCGCACTGCAACAAACCAAGTGCTACTTCAGTGTTCTCGGGCTGTGACAGCGTCAGCTGGTAGAGGTAAGTCAGCGCCGCCGGTGCTGTACCACAAAATAGATACAGTACAGAAGTCAATCACATGTATGTACTTCATTTTTCATACCTACGCTCGGCGGTCGCTCTAGGGTTGTCAACTATGATTTATGCACAAAAACTGTAGTAGTAGTGGCAGTCGTATCGCCGGGTGGGGTGCTTACCTACCTACCTAACTGTTCTGTTTAACGTTAAAACGAACCATCGAAATACAAGCAGATACCTACTTACCTCTCTGAAACCACTGGTAGCTTAAAAAACGACAATTCACCATTTAATGTTGAATTTAAACAACCGTCCACTGAACAGTTATAATAACTTTTTTTGTTTCTCCATTATTGCACAAAAAAGTTCACCGACGCGTGTCTCAAGCGGTTGACACTCGCGCTCGCACTGGTCCCAACCGGTCCGAGATATCGTGTCTGTGAGCAGTGTCTATGTGTGCGTTGCTCGAGCGCACTTTGTATGTAGATTGATTTCTGTACTGTATCTGTTTTGTGGCTGTACTGACCAGTGGCTAGGTTAGCGGTGGTCGGGTCCGGCGTGCCGGCCAGCTCGCCCGCCAGCAGCCGCAGCAGCGGCGCCGCGGGCTGCGAGCCCGGCCCCAGCGCCGCGCAGGCCTGGTACAGCCGGAGTCTCAGCAGCGCTGCCGGTGCTTTCAGTGAACCGCCGTAGTTGCGGAGTACACCGCCAACACTGGTGAACAAATAATCATCGTCTAAATAAGTCGGTAGCATAGAGAAATAAGTAAGACAAGAGTGCTCACTCCATACATCAGTTCAGACTATTAATTTCAGTGTCTACATCTAGCATCGAGTAGCGGAACTATCAGTACTGCTACTTGACAATAGATGTAGCACCGACCGGAAAGTCTTATGCTGTTGAGATAAGACTTTCCGGTCGGTGCTACATCTATTGTCAAGTAGCAGTACTGATAGTTCCGCTACTCGATGCTAGATGCTAATAGTCTTTTTGGTACTAAAACTGATGTATGGAGTGAGCACTCTATGTATTTTTTTCTCTATGGTCGGTAGCCAACGCCATATCACAGACAAATTAACAAATGACAAACGTTGCCTTGCCCTATTAGAAAATCAATGGGTAATGTAATGAGCCTTTTGTTTACTCAACATTGCAATGCAACAAGCCCGTGTAATAAAGCAAAGTTTCTGAACACGTGAAAAATATTTTTGTGCCAATTTAATTTCAATATTAAGTTTAGTAAGTTTTTGACAACTTAAACATTTACAAATCATATTCGTTGAAATAAAAATGGTATTTTTAATTTTTTCAAACTTTGACTTACTTGTAAATTTTATATTAAAGGAAAAAATTGAAAAAGTTACGCTTCCGGCAGGACTTGAACCCGCATCCTCCACAATCCGTGTGTTGCTTTTTACCAATTGAGCTACGGAAGCCTACCAGGACCTCGCAAATCTTTCCATTCCTTCCCTTATGCATACTTTGTAAGAACGGCAATCGCTCCGTCTATCGGCTGCGTCAACCGTTTGGCAGTGTCGTCGCTGTTGACCAGCGATGGGCAGTGGATCAGCAAGCTGTGGAGCGCCGACAACGCTCCGGCGCGTCCTTCCAATGTAACCTATTCAAAAGAAACAGTACTGACAGTTGGATCCATTCATAATCTGTGGATTTTCTTCATTGTAACGCGAGAACGAAATTGTATTGTGTAACATCACTATTGTATTGCGGTTTTCTGTGTAGGTAATTCTATGAAAGCTTTTAACCCTTTGAACGCCACGCCATTGTGAACCTTGTCGGGATGAACGAAGGTTGTTATTGAGCTGTAGGCGCGCGTCAGTTGACGTCTTTGGCGGTCAAATGGTTAAAGACCACAAAAAAGTATAACTGTTTCGTATTGTAATGTAAGTATAAGTAAAATGATACATTATTATTGTAGTACATATAAGGAGAAGCATGTAATATGACTCTCCTCCATATTAGGTTAGGAATGTAGTCCATATACGGAGAGTCATGTAAGATGACTGTCCTCTATATAAGGAATGGAATTTAGGTGAAGCTACTGGAAACCTTCCACGTGTAAGCCTCCCCAAGGCCCCACATAAAAACGCTTATTAAGAATCGTAAACTTTTATATGAAAATCAACTTTAGTCAATTTTGGTAAGAGACCAACCTGCCAGGTGAATGCATCGCCTCTGGCTTTCTCCGACTCCATCTCCTTGGCAGATCTCGGGAAACTGTTCCTCCAGAGCAACAGCATTCGCGGCAACAGTCCACGCACCACGGGAACACCTATATATCGACATTGGAACGTTTGTAGATAAACTAAAAAAGCGTTACTCAAAGTTGACTAACTTACTAACTGCTGATTATTGATAGGTACATTAAAAAAACCGGCCAAGTGCGAGTCGGGCTCGCGGTCCAAGGGTTCTGTACATTAAGTCCGACTCACGCTTGACTGCACATTTCTAATAGGTTTTCCTGTCATCTATAGGTAAAGAACTATTTTGTGTATTTTTGTCAAAATTTTAGACAAATAGTTTCGGAGATAAAGGGGGGGAAATGGTCGGACAAACAGACAGACGCACGACTGATCCTATAAAGCTTTGGATTCCTCCGAAAACGGTGCCGTCATATGACGGCCGTCATATAGCGGCAGCAAAAGACGGCCGTCTTTACGGTGGCGACATGTGGAAAGTACCACGGCGTCATAACACACCGTCATCCACCAAGGTCAAAGCGGCAAATTTGAAAAATGTAGGCGCGATGGGATAACGTCCCATAGAAAATTTGAATTTCGCGCCTTTTCCTACTGACAAGATTTGCTTGATCATCTATAATTTACTTGGAGGATGAAATATCATCAGAAGAGGAAAATAATCGTAGTACGGAATCATTTATTCAAATCTCGTGTCATTTATTCAAAATGGCGTCACCGCTATCTAATAAAACGTTCACGAAACTATCGACAAGGTTATGACGGCCGTCATCTTACGTTACGTTGACAATCAACGTAACGTAACGCCGTCTAGGAAACCGCGCCATCTTGTTTACATAGACAACGATCTAGTGACGTCAGTCAACGCTATATAGCGGCCGTAATATGACGGCACCGTTTTCGGAGGAATCCAAAGCTTAAGGGTTCTGTTTTTCCTTTTGAAAATGAAAAAAATGAAACACACCCAGGTTTAAAACTTTAACCCGCCCATGGCCAATCAGTGTTAGTTCTTGCCGCTAGTTGGCTGCTTTGCCCTGCCGATCTCAGCAACTATTCTGCTGCGTTAAAGACTACTTTGCTTCGGCCGAGCGGCACACCGAGAGGAGAGACATTCTAAAGCTATTGTAAATCACAATTTATTACCTAATGTGCAAATAGCTCCAACGATGAGCCATCCAGCATTAGTCCTGGCAGCGGTCAGTCGACTGCTTTGCCCGGCCGATCTTAGCAACTGTTCAGCCGCGTTGAAGGCCACTTTGCCTCGGCCGTGCGGCACGCCGAGAGGGGAGAGACGAACTGAGCCCAGCACTGCTGCCAGGGCTGCGGAATATCCTGCGAGAGAAATATGTGATAATTAATATGACACTGATAAAAAGACTGAAAATACTTCCTGTGTTGTACCGCACCATAAGTATATACCTACCATAACGTGCCGTACCTATGAATACTTCATTGTATAGTGATTAAATGATTTTTTTAAAGCAGTAGTTTTCCAGTGAAACTAGAATAAAAATATTTGACTTGACCACCTATCACAGTAGCAGTGTCTTCTCAGGAAATGTCGAGAACAGCTCGTGTATAAAAATGTACTACCAGTGTTCGGTATTTTACAAACAGCATGGGTACCCATGACTGGGTGCCACGTGTCCAGCAACTTACGGCGTGATCTGCAACGACAACGCACACGCACCGCACACACCACGCATGGGCGCTCTAGCCCAGAATAAATAATAGTACTAGGTTAGTAGTAGGTACAGAAGATTCACTCTCTAACAAAACGCATCTATTACGACAGATATGACCGCACAAGTGGCGTCGCGTAGGTGTGCAGTCGTCCGTTCCGTAGCGGTGCGCGGCAACTAATAAGCCTAGACACCAGAATTGGTCTGGGCCGCATGTACTTGTGGGTACTTGTAGCGACGCGACGAAATTGCGGAGTGAGCCCCGCCTGGCTCTAGCGACTATTTGAGTAGTTACCAGAGATATGATGCGGCGTGGGTGACGAGCGCGGCGCGTCCAACGCGTCCACGCACTTGTCCAGCAGCGGCGTGATCTGCGACGGCAGCGCCACGCACACGCACCGCACGCACCACGCACCGGCCAAGCGGGCTGCTACGCACGGGTGCTCCAGTACCTATACATAACACTTTAATTCGACTGTCGGTGGTTGATATCCTTCGAAAATATATACAGTACAGGCCACGTAGCCAACATGCCAATCGCTAACGCTCCGTAGCGAACGAAACGCAACTGTCACTGTCACACTAATATGGAAGAGTGATTGAGAGACACAAAGCGATTCGGTGGCGAAGCGATAGCGATCGTCACCTTGGCTAGGCCGCCAGGAACTGTGCGCGATGAAAGCCCTGACCTGTGGCTTAAAGCAAAAACGAACCCGCTTATTCATGAAACTTTACGGGCCTGTTTTAGTTAAATTATGTTTTATCCCTTTCTTACAAATACATAAGTCAAAATGACAGATAAAGACAAACGATTCATAGCTAATTCATACCAGTAACGGGTTTATGAATAATGTCATTAAACTTTTCACTAACGTAACAAAGTCCTTCAATTTAGGGTTGCTCCCTTGCACGTTGGATGGTCTGCCGTCTTGTAGCCCAATATAGAAGAGAGTCTGGTACTACTACACACAATTTTTTACCAGTTTTACTACATTTTTAGGGTTCCGTACCCAAAGGGTAAAAACGGGACCCTATTATTAGGGTTCCGTACCCAAAGGGTAAAAAGGGGACCCTATTATTAGGGTTCCGTACCCAAAGCGTAAAAACGGGACCCTATTATTAGGGTTCCGTACCCAAAGGGTAAAAAGGGGACCCTATTACTAAGACTCCATTCTCCGTCTGTCTGTCACCAGGCTGTATCTCATGAACCGTGATAGCTAGACAGCTGAAATTTTCACAGATGGTGTATTTCTGTTGTCGCTATATCAACAAATACTAAAAAGTACGGAACCCTCGTTGGGCGAGTCCGCCTCGCACTTGTCCGGTTTTTATTCACTTACCGCGAATATGGCGTCGATCATATTCAGCGAGGTATCAGACACGAGGTTTTGAACTGAAGTACCGAGTTGCAGCGTGAGCTCACCCGCTTCCATCAACGCGCATACCAGCAGATGTTGGCTGAACAGTGTCTCCTAAAAAATATGATAATTTGTGAACATAGAACAGTCTGCCTTTACATAAATAGAAAGCGCTACGTTATATAGCCAGTATCGACATGCAACGCAAATTAGTCTAAACTGTTGAAGGTGGTTCAAATGTGAAACATTCTTCAAATGTTGTAAAGCTAAAAAGGCTTATTTGAAATTCAACCTTTGGGGGGTAAACATTGCGTTGAAAGTTTTTAAATACTTCTAGACAAGCGAAGGATATATACCTTACTTATTGTATATAGTAACATTTTTGGTCATCTTTAAAACGTTACAAAAACTAAAAAAAAAACTCTATACTACTTGCGCCATCTAGTGTCACTCAATATAACTTAGGTTACTTCAGAAGTGCCAATAGATAGCGATAGAAGTGTTGAAAATCCGACAACGCAATTTAAAAACGTATTCCATACAGATTTATTTCAGGTACCGTTTTTAAAATGCACCCCATTGTCAGCTGATATCTTTGCTATAAAAATTAATATCTGGGAGACCGAGCTTTGCTCGGAAAACAAATAAAATCTTAAAAATTAGCGTTTTTCCAGATATAAGACCTAGCTAGATCGATTTATCGCCCCCGAAAACCCCCATATACCAAATTTCATCGAAATCGTTAGAGCCGTTTCCGAGATCCCCGAAATATATATATATAAATATGCAAGAATTGCTTGTTTAAAGGTATGTATAAGATACCTAATAATGAACTGGTAAAAACGACGAACCTGATTACAATCCTTGGCGTTCTCCGGGTTGAAGTCGATGCTGTTCATCTGTTTGATGACGATCTGAATGATCTCGCGGCACGCCGAAGCCTGCGCTTTCTCGCCCAACATCTTACCGAGAGTGTTGCGTAGAATGTAGTTTATACATTTCCTGTAGAAATTCACAAGAGTTATTAGTACAGACCATAGACTAAGAAATACAAAGACGCGACAGTAGCGCATCATAAAAAATACCTAAAATTTGACAGATAACATAAATGGTGCAAATGTTTTATGGTAACTAGATTTTTAAAGCACCTCTGACAACAACTGATATTCTAGTCACCAAATAATGCACTAGATTCTAGAACGTACTGACACTGACGCAAATAATTCAACTTTCAGATAAAAAACACACCCCAAATCATCCTTCTATTCTTTTTGACATAAAGTGAAATCCAGACGAGACAATTTTTCGCCGATGAAATTGTCCGTGAGGACTCAAACGCCAATTTGATTCCCCGATCAAATCAGCAGGTGCGGACACAAAAATGCCAATTTTCGAAGCCAGTATCTATGGAATGCAAATTGGTGATTAAAATGTGTACGCGTAGACGCTAGATGAGATTGACGCCAATTATTTTCCTGATCCAATCGGTCGATTTTCCCAGCTCGTCTGGTTACGGCTTAGGACTTTACAATCTGCGTACCTGGAATAAACAGCGTCGACGTGGGAGCTAGCGGCCTTGGGATTCGCCACCAAGTCCAGCACGTGAGTGAGGAAAGTAGTCAGGTTACGCTCCAACCACACGCCGCCCATGTTCTGGACGAATATCACGTACGCCTGGAAATCGAATCAATTTATAATAATAGTTAGTTGGACATAGAATGAGGTAAAAATACTAAATCAAAACAAAAGTCTCTTACTGTCTATCTACTACTATCACAAATCTAAGACGCGAAAAGTAGTGCTAAATGTTGTTCCCACAAACTTGAAAGCTTCTTACAGAAGATAGCGCGGTACTTCACCAACCAAATTGTCAAACATTACCACTTGAAATTTTGTTTAATCACCGCGTTGTACGGGATCGTACAGCGCCATCTACTTCCGCTGCAAAAATTGCGGACACAACAAGTCGCAATATATTAAATTTATCCTCTTATATTTTATTTGTTACATTGTCTATACTTAATACATACTTTAAAATATGCTTACATGAGTAACGCAGACGCGGACCTCGCGGCTTACACCCGATCCTGACTTGATAAGCTCGCCCTTCAAGAAAGAGGTGCCGCCCCTTAAGAAAGCACCCATGAGAAGGTTCAGCGCTTCGTCTAACGATACCACGTTCTTTGGTGGGTCCTTTTTGCTTTGTTGCACTGAAAAATTATAATCTCTTGTTAAATGTGACAATTCACTTTAGGATTACCTAACAAGTATTATGATCGCGCTTATTAGGAGTGACATTACACGATATGGGAGCGCTTATGGCTTATTAACGTGCGATTTAAGAAAGTGTAGTGATAAAAAATCAAAACGTAATTTTCAAAAACGTACCCGCCTGTGCACCCACTTTGAGTTTGCTGTTCAAATTTGAGGTTTCGCCCGCTTGAGTTGCCGCTATTAAAGCGCCAAGCAATTCTGATACCGCACATCTGTAAACAGAAAGAAATAATTTTAAAAAAGTAATCTCTGTCTCATCTCTGTATGTAATCTCATCATCAAATCTCTGTATGTAATGTATGTATGTATGTAAACATTATTTCTTTTCATTTTGGCATCTAGATCTAAGCTGAGCTTTCCGAGGTAGGATCGCATTGACAGCCGCAGCACGGACGACTGTCGCGGGGCCGAGTTTCGCAAATATCAACTCTTAACTTGGCTGCACAGGGATCAAATTACCTTAACGTGTAGTCAGTCGGCTGCGCGGCTCTCAAGCAAGCCGCGGCTATCGCATCTAGGTCTGCTGCAGTCAGCTTCATGAGTGGCAGCATGTGTCGTAGTGCATTCGCCGCCGCAGCGCGGACGGCGGGCGCGCGGTCTGACAGCAACGCTGCGCGCGCGGCCCGAGACACCTCTCGCAAGGCCCCGGGCGCGGCTAAGCCCATGCCAACACAAATCTGAAAAACAATATACCGTTATCTCAAACAGGTATGTTGCGGATGCAGATTTTTTGACATCCGCGGATGCGGATGCGGATATTTAAAGGCTCACATCCGCGGATGCAGATGCGGATGCGGATGTCAAGATTAGGTACTTAAAAAACGTCAAATATTACCTTATTAGTATTTTTTTATTAAAAAAAAAAGAAACGTTTATTAAGCAAGAATATAGGTGCGTTATATTTAATAAACAGTACCTAACTTGGCCGACTTTTCTGGATCTAGACGATTTCGTTATAGGTAATAATGACGAAATTACCTAGCACTTACGCCGCCGTTAAGACGTTCCTGTACCGACTTGTTCGACATCCGCATCCGCATAAGCTCCGCATCGATTTTATGCGGATGCGGATGCAGATGCGGATGTTGAAAATAATGCGGAAGTTCCGCGGTTGCGGATGCGGATGCGGATGTTCGCAACATCCCTGATCTCAAATATCTCAATATGCTTTTCACTTTTTCCCTTGTAAAATTCGTGTTTATTAACGTGTGTAGGCCCTTATTGACTTAGCAATAGAGACCAAAACCTGCCATACAACCACCGGGCAGGGTGCTGTGAGCATTGCCTTCCCAGCAAGAGTACTTACTAATTAAAATAATCCCGAATTTAAAATCATATAACACGCACAATACACAACACACAACGTACAAATCTATAGAGGATTTGTATTGTATTGTAAATATACAATATTTGTGCGTATTTTCCTCGCAATCGAAGTTAACATACAGAACTCGCTCTGCTCGAGACCGATATACAATGCCCTGGACAAAATGGGTTGTTCTATGCTCTTGTTTTACAATCTATATCGATGTCAGTACGTTTAAATATTGCATAGGTACTGTGATAGACTCTAATGGTGTAATTTATAAACGCACTACAAGCCTCAATTAGCTATTTATCTTTTGTCTCAATCTTTTGACTTGTATTTGTAAAGTTTTATGAAAAAAAGGGGGTAATAAAACAACACCTCATTAGCACGTTTGACGACCGAGAGTCACGATCGTAATAGAAGCAGACGATTTTGATGTATTTGTTCACACATAGGTGAATTTCGCACGAAAGTGTAATAAAGTCGTAGCTTAGGGTGGTATTCCACCTGTCCATTGTCATTGCGTCTCACTCTCCCATTAAGCAAAATGTGAGACTAAAACGCATTGGACAGATGGAAAGCCAACCCTTACTTATTGTGCAATTTAAATTTCTTTATATTTTGTATTTGTTTTATTAATATTACAGTACATATGGGGCTACTTTTCCGCACTAGTGCGTAAAATAGCACTTTTCGTGCGTATGTCGAAACTTTAAAGTACCATATGTACTGTAAAACGTTGTTCGATACACGTGCGAATAGGTAATTCGCAACTCGTGTTCTCTGAACTTAACTCCACTCGTTTCGAATTTCCTCTTTTTCGCACTTGTATCGAAAATAACTATTTCTTTATAGTACAGAGATAACAAAAAGTGAAGCAGGCGTAGCCATGACACATTTACAGCGCGCGAGTTATCGTAATTAATTCTAATTGCAATGTACCGTTTAATGTTACAAACGGTGTACAGGAAAAACAACATTATCACTTTAGTTCGTCTTCCTGGTAAAAACTGAGAAACTCAACGTAACTCAATAACACCATACCTAATGAAAATCAGTTTTGCTAAGATAAATATTTTACAAATTTTCTCGATCTTAAAACCTTCTCTCTTCTTCCTCGCGTTATCCCGGCATATTGCCACGGCTCATGGGAGCCTGGGGTCCGCTTGACAACTAATCCCAAGAAATGACGTAGGCACTAGTTTTTTACAAATGCGACTGTCATCTGACCTTCCAACCCGGAGGGGAAACTAGGCCTTATTGGAATTAGTCCGGTTTCCTCGCCATGTTTTCCTTCACCGAAAAGCAACTGGTAAATATCAAATGATATTTCGTACATAAGTACCGAAAAACTCATTGGAACGAGCCGTGGTTTGAACCCGCGACCTCCGGATTGAAACTAGCATGGTCTTACCACTAGGCCACCAGCGTTTATTCGATCTAAAAACCTAACAACTTTAATTGTTTAGAACATACTGTAAAACAATATGAACAGATTATAGTTCTACACAAATGTTACAAGTTTACCTTTTCCAATGTATTCATGATTTCCAGTCTTGTCTGCGACTCAGCGCTCTTCAGTGACCTGACTAGAGTCGTCACTGTCTCCTCGTAAGAACGCCCCATCATCCGACCCAGTTTCTCGTACATCCCCCCTAAGCAGCATATTGCAGCTCTGAAATAAATTTTAAACCTTAAAGTTTCTAAACATTTGTTCCTACAACAACTATTATATAAGTGTGGTGGTGGTGGAAAACCCTAGGTTTCCGTATGAATCCCAACCAGATATAAAAACCTCCTGAACAAAATAAGAAGGACTTTGTGGGGTGCATATTGAGGTTGAGAGATAGTTATACATATGTATTACTTTTATGTATAGCTCATCGTGAATTTCTAAATTTAGAGACTTTCATTGATATCTAGTTTTTTTTTTCCTTTCAATCATACAGCTAAAGGTTCCTTGGAATTGGAAATAACATCATAATAACATAATACATTACTTACAGTCTTGTTGGCAAGTAAGAAGGTGAGTCATCTTTAACTTTAATGATATCATTGCATTTGTTGACAGTATCAAACAGTAAGAAGGTGTCTCCAACAGAGAAGAGTGTGGCCAGACAGCGAGCAAGCAGCTGTCGAGCCGGAGAACCCAGGTTTTCTCGGAGGAGATTCACTAGTTGTGCTACCAGCTTTTGCTGACAGCTTTTGATGTCAGACTGGAAAATGAAAGGATTTAATATTGTTTTAATCTGAGATGTGGTGAGAGAGGTGATAAATAAAACAAACAACATGACAATCAAAATCCAATTGTAAAATGACACTGCTGCATCTAGAATGTCATGAAACTCAGTCAGCAGCAGACATAAATGATGATGCTAAGAAGCTCTCTTCAAAGAGAGCAAAAAAAAAAAAAAAAAAATTGTAGTAAGAAGTGTACCTTATGAGCCGCCACAAGAACTTTGTCAAGGAATCGGAGCCATTCAAAGATGAAATGTGGTTTCTTGTCATCAGGCAGCTGCTGCAGCGCCGTTTCGTTCAGGGTAAGGGAGTGTGATACCTCCATGATTCTGCAAACTATAACAGTTGTTTTATTACTATAATAAAATATCAATTGGTAAGGCAGGTATCAACAACAAAATCCAAAAATCCATAATACTGAACAACTTTTCTAACTTTTTACAATTTGTGTGGGATACAAAACAATCCCATGGTCCCATGTTTTAGAGTTTTCAATGGAACAACGGTTTTTTATTGCGATTTTGTAGTTGGTCCAACAGGGATAGCTGTTTATATACCTTAAAACTAGCATACCTGCATATTACATATTATAAAAAATACTTCTTAAAACTACAAATCATGTAATGGCCGCTTTGCAATCGATGATATTCAATGAGTCAAAAACATTGTGTGTCATAAATCATAAACCAAGCTGTTTTAACAAGAAACTTCCTGTCATAGTAGACATGTATATGTGTATACTCTGATGATCTGTGTCTCCTAGTAGATTATTAATTTATATTACACATCTATATCTATATAATCCACATCTGTAACATTATATAGATGTCCTGCCTAGTTCCCAGCCAGTTAATGTTCACATGACTGTTCAAGTAGGTACACTAAAGGCATTGTTTATTTTATACGTCCGAAATAGCTATGGCGTCAGCCAATTATTGGGGTCTGGGAGAATACGTAAACAATTATATGGATAGCTATAAAATAGATGTACTACCCTGGTCTCAAACTGACCTAAAAATGCTCACTCTTAAAATTATTAAGAAGAATATTATTACCAATTTAACGCGTACCAATACAGCTGACCGAGCTCTTTACACTTCTTACATTCACATAGTCTTTAAAATATTAAATCCATATTGAAGGAGAAAATTGTTTATATAAATGCAATAAATAAATGAAATTTTTTAACGTAATTATCTACTGAAATAAAAATATCCTAAAAGGAAAAGGATCCACGATACACACGATTGGTGCACACAAATCTGACAGAACAATGACATGACAGCTGCAAGGTTTTTTTTTTAGTGATGTTGTAGTGAAGTGACAGGCGACAGTGATGCTTTTTTACGGTTTTTGGATATAAATACTTCTTTGTAACTTGTAATTATATAGATATAGATGGTCAACTAAATCTTGTCAGTAGAAAAAGGCGGCAAATTTGAAAAATGTAGGCGCGAAGGGATAACTTCCCATAGAAAATTTGAATTTCGCGCCTTTTTTACTGACAAGATTTGGTTGACCAGCTTTATCTAATTAATTTCATAATAAACAAAGGGCAAAAACTGTTTAAATATTTATATATTGATACCCACCGAAAATTATTTTTCAGTGGGTATCATTGTTATTATAAATCTATAATCATTTTAATGATTCGGAGGATGTTCGGAGGCCATGACAAAAAATAAAAATGTCTACCTTTTTACTTTGACGTTTGTCAAGACAAGCCTCAGTATTTTTGATAATTTGTGATATGAATTAGAAACTGTTTTGTTTTAGTGAACAATGAGTTTTGACCTATACTTAAGATTCTATTATAAGCCAGTGCCAAGTATATAGTATTTCAACAATCTTCCATTGAGCTGCAGCAATGAATAACAACATGAGCGCCCAGCAAAGTCCGGCCAACATGCAAGCCGTGGTGGACCGCGAGAAGATCTACACGTGGATCCTGGAGCTGTGTAATCCAGAGACGAGGGAGAATGCTCTCCTGGAATTGAGTAAAAAGCGAGAAGTGGTCCCCGACTTGGCACCCATGCTATGGCACAGCTTTGGCACCATAGCCGCGCTGTTGCAAGAGATTACGAACATCTATGTGGCAATGATCCCGCCGACGCTTACCGCGCATCAAAGCAACCGTGTATGCAACGCTTTAGCCTTGATGCAGTGTGTAGCCTCTCATCCCGAGACAAGGTCTGCATTCCTTCAAGCCCATGTTCCATTATTCCTGTACCCCTTTCTCCACACAGTCTCGAAAACTAGACCCTTTGAATACTTGAGATTGACAAGTCTCGGAGTGATTGGAGCATTGGTGAAGACAGATGAACAGGAAGTTATAACATTTCTGCTGACCACAGAAATAATACCCCTGTGCTTGCGTATTATGGAAAATGGGTCTGAACTTTCTAAAACGGTTGCCACATTCATACTCCAAAAGATTTTGCTAGATGACAGTGGTTTGTGCTACATTTGTCAAACCTATGATAGATTTTCACATGTAGCCATGATACTCGGAAAGATGGTGCTGTCTTTAGCAAAGGATCCTTCTGCGAGGTTGTTGAAGCATGTAGTTCGCTGTTACCTCCGTCTGTCAGACAACCCGAGGGCCAGGGAGGCACTGAGACAATGTCTTCCGGATCAGCTGCGGGATGCTACGTTCACAGCCTGCCTTCAGGAAGACAACTCTACGAAGCATTGGCTTGCGCAACTGATTAAGAATTTAGAAGCCCAGCCTCCTCCCGCGAGCCCGGCTCAACAGAACATGTGAGCTTCTCTTTTATGGAGCTCAAGTCCCACTGCAGTGTTCTCTCTGTAGTGCAAAGATTCCCAACCTCTAGGTGTTGAGCCCCCCTAGGTTAAAAACAGTATTTTCATGCCACTATGCCTCAATTTAATTTTTGCTGTGGTAAAAACCTGTGGGTTTACTTTACTGGCAAGGCATTGCTTACCCTTGTTGTCTCACTACAAATACTACAATCCCCAGGGGAGGCATGCCCCACTGGTTGGGATCTCCTGCTGTAGTGTATTGTTTCTATGTGATACTCAACTAATCTTACAGCCTCTGTTATAAGTTTAATTATCTTAATGTTAAGTTTAATTTTAACAGTAGAGTAGTTTACATGGAAATAATGTGTTACATTTTCTGTAGTGGGTCTGAACCCCTTTCTAACTAGAACCAAAATGCATTTCACAATCATTTTTACTGTTTAAATTATTGCTATATGTATATGTATTTGAACCTTTGACTGACACCTCATTATTAATATTAATATGCCTACTCACTAACATTAATGTAGAATATTATGTGATTGAACATGAATTGGTTTTATATGTTATGTATTTCTTTTTTTAGGTACAAAACAAGATGAAAGCACTTATTTTGTATGCAGATGTAGTGGACTGGTTTAAGAATAAAAATTTTCATAATGTGGCATGTATACACAATTGTTAATTTTTTACACCCTTTAATTTAAATACATAGTTGCTTAACATATTCACCATGCTAAATTTACAGCAGGGAATTAAAAAAAGTGAGACAAAGACAAACAATAATCCCACCAAAAACATTTTCATGTAAAATGTTGCCAAGACGAAACCATAAGGCTCGCACTGACAAAAAGTTATCAGATCTCTTGTAGAGCCAAGCTTCTAACTCTACAAGCCCTAACTTCACAAACTCTACACCTTAGTCAAAATATGTGGCTTGGCCGTTTCGCTACTGTCACATGGACGTAAGGTGAAAAATGTATTCACAATTCATTATTTTTTATAATACAATAGTTCTTGGAGTAACCAAACGGCCAAGCCACATATATTTTGACTAAGGTGTAGAGTTTGTGAAGTTAGGGCTTGTAGAGTTAGAAGCTTGGCTCTACAAGAGATCTGATAACTTTTTGTCAGTGCGAGCCTTATGGTTTCGTCTTGGCAACATTTTACATGAAAATGTTTTTGGTGGGATTTCACTTCTTTTTGTAAGTTGCTTCCATCCCCTAATTTAAAGGGTTGCGCATTTGATTTAAATACCTACTATTAAAAATCCTGAAATAAGCACCTGGGGGCATCTTTTATACAATCTGCTTTTTACCGATTCCCCATACAAACTTCAACCCTCTTTTTCCCCTAACGCCCTTTTCCACCCCCTTTTCACCCTTACTGGGTGATTTTGGTGTTGAAAACTATTATATGCCATTCCCCATTACAAAAACTATCTACATATCAAATTTCAACTAAATCGGTTGAGCGGTTATTGATTTCCCATACAAAATTCCACCCCCCTTTTCCCCCCCTTAGGGGCAAAAAATTTCAAGTTTTTGAATTTTTTTGTTTGTGTACTAATACTATCTTACATACCAAATTTCAGCGTTCTAGGACTTCAGGAAGTACTCTAGAGGTTTTGATGATCAACAGTGAGTGAGTGAGTCAGTGACGAAATCGGGGTTTTTTAGATATGAATAAAATCTAAAGTATAAGAGCTATGCAATTGAAATTTTTTATGTTTAATAAGTCCACTATTGACATCATATCCCGAGAATTTTGTTTATCTGGTATAATCCAAACTCAAGTTATGAGGGTTAAAAAAAACGACGAAGCGCTTAACTAAACGCTTAGCTAAACGGTAGGTAGTGCCCTTGCGCTTCGTTTGCTCGTCTTGGCGGAGGCACTACCGTGCCCCCAGATAACATACTTTTCATATACTTACCTTGCTTTACTCTTTGGGAACCTCTGTTAGATCTTAGACCAAGTAAAGTCTGCAAACGGGACATTTAATTTCTACAATTTCTTGTCGGACTATTATCTTGCTCAAACATTCGATTCGTAAACTAAACAAAAATTCTATGAGTTAAATAACATTACATGCAAATCTTATTAAACGAGCAATTTTTGTATATTTATATGTATATTTCGGGGATCTCGGGAACTGCTCTAACGATTTCGATGAAATTTGCTATATGGGTGTTTTCTGGGGCGAAAAATCGATCTAGCTAGGTTTTATCTCTGGGAAAACGCGCATTTTTGGTTTTTATATGTTTTCCGAGCAAAGCTCGGTCTCCCTGATATTTACATGTTATGTTTACATAGAACAGCGCCATCTAGCGTGCTAAGTAGCGTTAGACCGTAACCGGTATAGGTAATCAATAATCAATTGAAAATTAAGGCGCGAAGGGGATCTCGGGTACAAAGTTTGAATTTCTCGCCTATTCTACTAATAAAGGTCGCTTACAGCTGGGCTGGTGTTTCACGTAATGCGGCGTCCCTTTTGTCAAATACAAAATTTAGGAAAATGTATTAGACCGCGAGCCACGAACAGGTTTCCATGACCAATCGCCTCCCAGGCGATAACTCCTATAGTGGTTAACGGCTACGTATGATGAATCCTCGTGGACGTCAGCTGCCGCTCCGTTGGTGGGTTGAGGAATGGCAGCCACCGAAACACGTAAAAAAAAAATATTTTTTCAGTCATCGCCTCCCGTTTGATACTTTGCCAGATGATAGTTTAGATGCTATTGTTAATAAAAAAAATCGTCAGCCGGTTGTATCGCGGTGGAAACACCGTCAGCTGGTCACATCAACATGTAAAAAAAAATTTTTTTTTCAGTCATCGCCTCCCGCTTGATACTTTGTCAGATGATAGTTTAGGTGCTATTGTTAATAAAAAACATCGTCAGCCGGTTGTATCGCGGTGGAATCACCGTCAGCTGGTCACATGAACATGTAAAAAAAATTTTTTTTTTCAGTCATCGCCTCCCGCTTGATACTTTGTCAGATGATAGTTTAGGTGCTATTGTTAATAAAAAAAATCGTCAGCCGGTTGTATCGCGGTGGAATCACCGTCAGCTGGTCACATAAACATGTAAAAAAAAATTTTATTTTCAGTCATCGCCTCCCGCTTGATACTTTGTCAGATGATAGTTTAGGTGCTATTGTTAATAAAAATAATCGTCAGCCGGTTGTATCGCGGTGGAATCACCGTCAGCTGGTCACATGAACATGTAAAAAAAATTTTTTTTTTCAGTCATCGCCTCCCGCTTGATACTTTGTCAGATGATAGTTTAGGTGCTATTGTTAATAAAAAAACTCGTCAGCCGGTTGTATCGCGGTGGAATCACCGTCAGCTGGTCACATGAGCATATCAAGCAAATAAATAAATAAATAAATAAAATCTAATATATGTTCATGTGATCCAGATGTGTTTTTTAATTAACAATAGCACCAAAACTATCATCTAACAAAGTATCAAACGGGACGTGATGACTGAAACCAATTATTTAGGTCTCCGTGCCTTCGCTTGAACCACTTACGAGATAACACCCTTGTAACTCAGACTAGGGCTTGCGATATCCGCCCATTTTTCGTATCCGGATATTTGGAATATTTATTATTTTAGTATCCGGATATCCGGATAAAACGGATAATTCGAATACTTACTTTTTATTTCATAAAACCCAGATGAATTTAATAAGAAGTGTAATATAATACAATTTTATCTACACACATGTCATTAGTGCTCTATAATGCGTTCAGAAACCGTAGGAAATGACCAGCTTTATTACAACAAATTTTACTATGAGAACTTTCTTATCTGTGGTAGTAGGAAAATTTGTATTTTAATGTACATAATGTTATAGATTGTTGTAAGGTTATGAGTTTAAATTTGGAACAGCAGTCAATACTCAAGTGGGTCTCTATTCTAGTATCCATATAGGTATTAAAATAGTTATCGATACGAAACGTCAATTTAGTATGTTTTTTTATTATAAACCGCACGATATTTGATCTCGAGTGACATGAGATTAGGGACTTCATTCTTTTGTCTAGTAATTTAAAAAAACTACGGATGCGTGACATGCTTGAAAAAATTTTCATTCACCGCCATTTGATCTTTTAATTCGTTTTAAGTATGTGTTTAGATAAAGTAGTGTATGTAACTGTACATAATTAGGTATTAAAACACTCGTGTGATCCTATTAAGAAACTCACTACCGTTCGTTTCTTAAACCCACACTCGTATTTTAATGCCTCTCATTATGTAGCAGTCACATAAACTACTATTACGTACACAAGGCTGCGTACCAGCAAGTATTAAGCTATTTGTGGCGTTCTACCTTTTCGCCGATGATTTGAAGTTGATGTGCAAGTGCAAACATACAGCTGGTGTAACCGCGCGTGAAGTTAGGTTAGTTAAGTTAGTACCTACGAATTATTGTGTTGATTTGCCACGTAATGGCAAAATTAAATTATACTCTCCAAAAACTAAAAATGAATTTCGGCAAAGATTTCATACACAACCTTTAATTGCCTGACTAGATTAGATATGGTTTTTCGAACAGGTGATACAAACTATACCACTACATAGTATAAAACAAAGGCGCTTCCCGCTGTCTGTCTGTCTGTCTGTCTGTATGTATGCTTAGATCTTTAAAATTATGCAACGGATTTTGATGCGGTTTTTTTTAAATAGAGTGATTCAAGAGGAGGGTTTATGTATAATTTGTTACCCGTGCGAAGCCGGGGCGGGTCGCTAGTTAGTAATAATTTACTAGGTTATGGCGATACTTCAACCCTCAATTTAATATTGGCAGTCTGCGCTGCGAAATTCATTTCTTGATAGGGGTTTTGATAATATTTAGAGAATCGAATATCTTCTAAGTGTTAGACCAGTCTCTTCTTGTTGAGATTTTACATTGCATTTAAAGTCAATCAAGATTTTCATTACAGATTTATTCAAATACAAAATGCTAAAACCTTTATCGCCTGCTAAACCCTACTGCATTTCGTTCGACAGTTCAATATCAACCGAAGTCCTCCTCCGTTGGACTCGATCTAGTTCTGTTCGCCCTTTGTTAATAACGTAAGTATTCGGACGCTAACAATAATAACAGCAAATCATATTTGACAAGAACACGGTACAAAGTACGCTCAAAGTTACTTTTACGGAGCTAGGTCGATCTGCATAAGAATATCGACGAAGAGTCGGCAATAAAGGAGTAATATTTCAATAAACAGATTTTATAACGTAAAAAATGTATCCAAATAAATAAAATCAACCGAAAACGTGAATACTATTATAAATTTCAGTTTTTAAGATAGTTTTCTTAAAATTTGTAGTATTACTTAATCTAAATACGGATATTAAATTGGACGGATATCCGGATATACGGATTGCAAGCCCTAACTCAGACATAATCAAGCGAATTCATCAACTAGTAGCGACATTTATCGCGCCACTCAAGTAATAATACCGCCCGGTTGCCAGCACTCGGCTGCTTTCACCTCGGTACCATATAAGCCGGCAAGGCCCTTAGCGGTGGTTCAAGCTTCGGCAGGAACCTAAATATCCGTTTTTTACCCTTCGGGGGAAAACGGTTCTATTTAGGTCTCCGTGCCTTCGCTTGAACCACTTATACGTGTTTAAACCTCTGCCGGCGCGGGCCCGGGCGTACTGTGACTGTTAATATTTATGCAAAAATCACATAATGAGAATATGGGCCTGAAATTTATTCCGTATTGACATAATAAAGGATTGTTTGCGTCAACCTTTAAGTAGATTTTCATCATATGGATTTACCGATAGATGAGACAATTCTTAGCACTGACTTGCCACATAAGTTAAACATTGCCACTATAAAACTACTTGAATTTTTATATAAAACAAAACGGTTTGACTATGACTTGAATGACTTTTCCTTAAATGATTATTAAAGACATAATCTTATATGAACCTGAATGTACTATCTTACGCAAATAAATAAATTATGAATTTAGTACGTGTAGGTTGTACACATTTTTGTGTAACCACTATCTGAGTAGTAGTTCTGATGCTTGTAAAATAAACCTCATAAGTGAATTTTACATCAAACCCTTTCAGACTACCTCTGATGCTTTCTTTACAACAACCCACTTGGTGATAAAAAGGTTTTGTTGTATTATGTAATGATATTATTTTAAGAAAATAATTATAATAAAATACTACTTGTCTGTTGCTTAACCACAAATAATAGCACTGCCGGCCCATCGAAAAACCTGTTTTAAATTTGTAACTAATAGGAAAAGCTTGGGTCCTCTTTTAACATATTTTCTATAAATTTAATGTAAATTGGTAACTTGTATCATACTCATACTCATACTAATACTTTATTGATAATAGGTGATTACATGTCAACTTACATAGCTAGTACAAATAATAGGGATGTAACGATACATAATTTTGCCGATACGATACCGATACCGATATTTAAAGTAAATAATCGGCGATACCGATACCGATATCGATAGCCTGGTAGTTAGTTAATAAATCAAATAAAATTCAATGTTAATAATTCAATGTTAATAATTTATTGTTAAATGAGAAAAAGACTAAATGTATTAAGTTTGTCACTAGTAGTAACGTTAGGCATGTGCAAACAAGTGTCATTGTGAAGGATGAGGAATTGGAATTAGTTGATAGTACAGTTTTTCTTGGTATAACTTTAGATTCTAAACTCCAGTGGGGTCCCCATATTGCTACTCTTTCGAATAGACTGAATTCTGCAGCTTTTGCAGTGAGCAAAATCCGTCAGTTAACTGATGTGAAAACAGCTCGATTAGTATATTTTAGTTACTTCCATAGCATTATGGCATATGGTATTTTACTGTGGGGTGGTGCTTCAGAGATAAATACCATTTTTGTTCTGCAGAAGAGGGCTATTCGAGCAATATACAAAATGAACCATAGAGACTCACTTAGAGATAAATTTAAGGAAATTGACATAATGACAGTGCACTGTCAATACATTTATGAGAATATTCTGTATGTACATAAAAATATTGTAAATTTTAGAAAAAATTGTGAAATTCATAATATTAATACTAGAAATAAACATAAGCTCGCAGTGCCCTTCACTCGGCTCCATAAAATTAAAAATTAAAAATGGGTAATTGTGTGAGATTTTATAATAAACTTCCAAACCATATTACTGAATTATCTATTAATAAATTTAAGAATGATGTAAAGCGTAAACTTATTTTTAATGCGTATTATACTATACCACACAAGACTACGTGACAGGGACCGGAAAACCCCTTTTAAAGATTAATCGTATCGATAAAGTAACCCTATTAAATGCTTACCCAGAGGTCATGGTTACCCTATCGTTTGGCTTACCCTATCGTTATGGAAACCATTTTGAATATGATTAATCATATTAGATGTGGTTACCAAATCAAATAGGGTGTAGATAAGGTAGTTAAGCCTATAATATTTACCGCTTACCCCTTCATAGGGTAACCCTTTTTCCGTCTCTTTTCTACGTAGGCGGCGATTCTACCTTTCTCATTGAACAGAACAGGATAGATAGAGATAGGTAGGCGGGGGGCGGGGGGGCCTCAGCCGCAAAAGCGAAACAAGTGGAGTGAATTGGAGCAGTCACATCACATTCTGGAATCCTCTCTAATTACTTGTGTTACTCGCGTCCTGAGTTTGGTGACACGACGTCATGGAATATACAGGATGGATTTTCTTTTTGGGTCAGTGAGGGCAGCTACCAAATCCCGTGCTGCTACGAGAAAACGGTCTAAGAAGACCTTCCCTGGATTTCAAATTAATGAAGATTGGCTTTTACAGGTTTTGGAAAAAACATACAGGGTGAGAGGAAAAGGTCATTTTTGACAAACTTTTTTTTTGATGCCAATCGATCCAATTCCCATTAAGGATCAAAAGCTTGTATGGAAGCAAAAAAAAAATTTCCGGCTAGAAAAGCCACAAATTGAGGAAAACTTTTCCCATACAATTTGTATGAAAATGAAAACTTTTATTTTTCAGATGCTATTTTTGTATGCCAATCGATTCCATTCCTATCCAGTATCATTCGTTTCCTAGGGGTCAACTTACGGTAATGTACTAAAAAGCCACAAATTAATAAATACTTTTTCCATACATTTACTATGGATATTTTTTTGGTTCCATACAAGATTTTGATCCTCAATAGGAATGGGATCGATTGGCATAAAAAAAAAGTTTGTCAAAAATGATGTTTTTCTCGCACCCTGTATGTTTTTTCCAAAATCTGTAAAAGCCAATCTTCATTAATTTGAAATCGAGGGAAGGTCTTCTTAGACCGTTTTCTCGTAGCAGGACGAGATCTGGTAGCTGCCCTCACTGACCCAAAAAGAAAATCCATCCTGTATAAATGCAAGTGTCCGGACGGACTGACTGATTCATCAACGCAGAGCCGAAACTACAAAAGATAGAAAGTTGAAATTTACACACCAGATTACATTTATAAAGTGTACAAGAGATAAGAAGCGATTTTGAGAAATTCAACCCCTAAGGGGGTTAAAAAGGGGAGGAAAGTTTGTATGGGGTTCAAGTTTTATTTTAAGCTAAGAATTTGAAACTTCGTAAAAAGATATATTATTATAATACAAGAAAACTAATTTCAGCGGTTTTGAAAATTTATCCCCTAAGGTGGTGAAAAAGGGGTTGAGAGTTTGTATGGATATCAAACATTTTTTCGAACGCGGGACTTGAATCTTTGTATTTGGGGATATTATTAAAAGACAGGAAAATCAATTTCAGCGTTTTGTAAAATTCATCCCCTAACAGGGTTAAAAAGGGGTTGAAAGTTTGAATCCATTACAAATGCTTTGAAACTTCTTAGAAAGGCATAATTGCCGATTACAAAAAAAAGCGGCCAAGTGCGAGTCGGACTCGCCCATGAAGGGTTCCGTATTTAGGCGATTTATGACGTATTAAAAAAAACTACTTACTAGATCTCGTTCAAACCAATTTTCGGTGGAAGTGTACATGGTAATGCACATCGTATATTTTTTTTAGTTTTATCATTCTCTTATTTTAGAAGTTACAGGGGGGGGGACACATATTTTACCATTTTGGAAGTGTCTCTCGCGCAAACTATTCAGTTTAGAAAAAAATGATATTAGAAACCTCAATATCATTTTTGAAGACCTATCCATAGATACCCCACACGTATGGGTTTGATGAAAAAAAAAATTTTGAGTTTCAGTTCGAAGTATGGGGAACCCCAAAAAATTATTGTTTTTTTTCTATTTTTGTGTGAAAATCTTAATGCGGTTCACAGAATACATCTACTTACCAAGTTTCAACAGTATAGTTCTTATAGTTTCGGAGAAAAGTGGCTGTGACATACGGACGGACAGACAGACGGACAGACGGACAGACAGACAGACAGACATGACGAATCTATAAGGGTTCCGTTTTTTGCCATTTGGCTACGGAACCCTAAAAAGTAATTGCAACGGTTTTGGAAATTCAACCCCTAAGGGGGTTAAAAAGGGGATGAAAATTCGTCTTGGGGTGCGAATTTTATTTTAAGCTAGGAACTTGAAACTTCGCAAAAGGTATTAAATTAAAATACAAGAAAACTTGTTTCAGCGTTTTTGAAAATTCATCCCCTAAGGTGGTGAGAAAGGGGTTGAAAATTTGTATGGATATCAAACATTTGTTTGAGTGCGGGACTTGAACCTTTGTATTGGGGATATTATTAGAAGACAGGAAAAGTAATTTCAACGTTTTGTAAAATTCATCCCCTAACAGGGTTAAAAAGGTTTTGAAAGTTTGTATGGGGTTTAAATTTTATTTTAAGCGAGGAACTTGAAACTTCCTAAAAGGGTATTATTTCAAAACGGCAAAAAACGAATTTCAGCGTTTTTGAAAATTCATCCCCTAAGGTGGTGAAAAAGGGGTTGAAAGTTTGTATGAAGATCAAACATTTTTGTGAGTGCGGGGCTTGAATCTTTGTACAGAGGCATATTATTAGAGTACAAGAAAAGTAATTTCAGCGTTTCTAAAAAATTCTTCCTTTATAAGGGTTAAAAAGGGGTTGAAAGTTTGTATGGAGATCAAACATTTTTGTGACTGCGGGGCTTGAACCTTGTATAAAGGCATATTATTAGATAACAAGAAAAGCAATTTCAGCGTTTTTAAAATTCATCCTTTAAAAACTTTTTACAAAAAAAATAAAACCGACTTCAAAAAGGATGAAATAAAATATTATCCTTTTTGAAGTCTATGCGTTACCAACTGATATGTTTGAAGTTAGCTAAGTAGTAACAATACCAGTTAAAAATGGGATTTATAGCCGTAAAGCTGATTATTTTTGACTGGTATGGTATTGTTACTACTTGGCTTGGCACCGACTTCAAACATATCAGTTGGTAACGCATATACTTCAAAAAGGATAATATTTTATTTCATCCTTTTTGAAGTCGGTTTTATTTTTTTTGTAAAAAGTTTTTATTTTTCCATTTTTAGTTTTAACGCATTGTTAATAGCGCGACACATGAATGAAAAAAATCGGACTACTCTGTAAAAAGTTATGCGTGGTCATACGTTACAATCGGTGAGTGAAAAATCAATCATCCCCTATTTTCCTACCCTTAAGGTTGGATTTTTTTTTTCCAAATTTATATGGGACCAACTTCGGGGTATACCAAATCCAATAAAAAAATAATTATCAAAATCGAACTACTCTGTAAAAAAAAATATGTGATCATACATAAAAAAAAATACGCGTCGACTTGAGAACCTCCTCCGCTTTTTCGTCAGTTAAAAAGGGTTAAAAAGGCGGGGGTTGAAAGTTTGTTTGGGGTTCAAATTTTATTTTAAGCTATGAATTTGTAACTTCGTAAAAAGTTATTTCATTAAAAAAGAAGAAAACCTATCTCATCATTTTTCTAAAATTCATCCTTTAAGTTAAGGTGATGAAAAAGGGGTTGAAGATTTGTATGGAAGTCAGACATTTTTTTAAGTGCGCGACTTGAATCTTTGTAAAATGGCATATTATTAAAATACGAGAAAAGTCATGTCAGCGTTTTTAAAAATTCGTCTCTTAAAGGGTCGAAGGGGGGTTGAAAATTTTATAGGGTTCAAATTTTATTTAAAGCTACAAAGTTGAAATTTCGTAAAAAGGTATTTTATCAAAATAAAACTAATTTCAGAGTTTTTGATAATTCATCCCCCGAGGTAGTGAAAAAGGG
This sequence comes from Cydia amplana, assembly GCF_948474715.1. Lineage (NCBI taxonomy): Eukaryota > Metazoa > Arthropoda > Insecta > Lepidoptera > Tortricidae > Cydia > Cydia amplana. Next base: position 8,223,915 of record NC_086069.1, on the reverse strand, counting down.
GTTGAATTTTTTTTTGTTTTTCGTGTTTTTTAAATATTACTTTCGGGTTTCAAAGGGGAACGAAAATTTGATTATTTTTGCGCTACGACGCACGGTTTAGGAGATACAGCATTATAAAGTTTTTTTTTGTTTTTTTTTATTTCTCTTTTGTGTTTTTTTTTTATATTAATTAGGGGCTTCTTACAGAGGAATGAATATTTTAATATTTTTGCGCTACGACGCACGGTTTAGGAGATACAACCCATAAACATTTTTCTTTCTTTTTTTAATTTCTTTTTTGTTTTTCGTGTTTTTTAAATATTACTTACGGGATTCAAAGGGGAACGAAAATTTGATTATTTTTGCGCTACGACGCACGGTTTAGGAGATACCACCCATAAACATTTTTCTTTCTTTTTTTAATTTCTTTTTTTGTTTTTTGTGTTTTTTAAATGTTACTGACGGGTTTCAAAGGGGAACGAAAATTTGATTATTTTTGCGCTACGACGCACGGTTTAGGAAATACAGCCCTATAAAGATGAAAACTGATGATGATGATGATGATTAACCAAAACATGTCTATGGTTCACTCATCTGTCAGAAATGACAATTAAAATTAGGTTGCCAACAATTTATTCCATACAATATTTTTTAAGTGGTGATTACACGAAGTATCGTAAAAGTGCCAAAAAGATACTGCGTGTATACACAAATACTTTTTTGGGGAATAGACTAAAGACTTGTCTTGACAACTATAAGAGAGGGGTTTAAAGGTGTGTGTACGACCCTTTAAATGACAAATAAAAGTACGGGAGTAGAAAAAACATTTTTTTTTTATTTTGGCCATATGAAACGTAGAAATGTAGGTATATTATTATTTACCAAGTCCAGCCCCCTACTAAATAACTATGATTTTTAAGCCGGGACAATTTCCTTATCGGCCGGGACGCCGGAACACCGTGCTTCAAACCGGGACATGTCCCGGCGAACCGGGACGTATGGCAACCCTACCTTAGGGGCTTGAAACTTCGTAGGTTGTGAATAGGGTTGCCAACTATTTTTTGGTAGAATATAGTATTTTCCAGAATAGGGCATCAAAAATATAGTACATTTCAAAAAAATATGGTACTTTTAGATAAAATACTAAACATAAGTGTAACATACGTTTAATCAGAAATATAGTATTATAGCGTACTATATATTTTTCCAAAAGTATATAGTACAGAGAGCCAAAATATAGTACAAAACTATATAATATAGTACGGTTGCCAACCCTAGTTGTGAAAGACAAGTCTCATGCGTTGTATAATATTAATAATTAACAACTGATTAACCGTCCTACTGCAATCTTTTGCTGCATAATGTTCTAAGCTAACGTAGAATATATATATAACCACCAAGTGAAGTAAGTATTCACAATATTTTGCAATTTAAAATTCCGCCGACCGCAACGCACTATTACGAGCTCCGTCCGAACAATTCTATAAACACAAACAGCAAGCTCGGACTTGTTCGCCGCCGCCGCCCGGCAAATCACAACGATATTTTCGCGCACGGACAAGCAATAATAGCATCTTGATCAAAGGCGTAAGCGCTACGGCTAATGCATAAAGTCTGTTTATTTGTGTGTGTAGGCTCGCTCGTGCCGCCATACTTGTACCTATTGTCAACCATGCGCTTGGATGTTGCTGCAATAATCAGCCGAAAGCCTTGGTCACAGAGATTAAAATAGCTTGATCGCATTTGAAACCCACTTCATAGGGAAACTTTAATAAAGGGTTTTTGGTTTTGGTAAGCGCTTACCCGAGTTAACTGTATTCAATTTGGTAATTTTTTCGTTTGGGTAAGTCAATGATGTGCTTTCCGAATTGATAGGGTTTTTAAAAACCACTCTATCATTAACCCGGGGTAAAACCCTCTTCAGGGTAAGCGGTTCCGGTCCCTGCTACGTGAATGATAAAACAACGTGGGATTAATTTTTATTCGAAATGATTATTTATTTATTAGGTATATTTGATTAACGATGAGGAAATTGATATTCCGAATATTCTGATGTTTGTACTTCTTTTGTGTTTTTAATTTATTTATTTTTGACATTTAGATTTTATTCTAGAAACATTCTAGACTAGTATTTTTTATACAATTTTTTTTTCATGTTTGACGATCCTTTTGTGAAATTCTTAAATTTGTGTTAAATTAGATTTGTATAATAATCCAATATTATTATGGAATAATAACATCAATAAATTGCTCTGATAATTAGCTTAAGATAATTTATAAGTATGTTACGATTCATAAGTTTGACGACCGGTCTGGCCTAGTGGGTAGTGACCCTGCCTGTGAAGCCGCGGTCCTGGGTTCGAATCCCAGTAAGGGCATTTATTTGTGTGATGAGCACAGATATTTGTTCCCGAGTCATGGTTGTTTTCTATGTATTTAAGTATTTGTATATTATATATATCGTTGTCTGAGTACCCACAACACAAGCTTTCTTGAGCTTACCGTGGGGCTTAGTCAATTTGTGTAATAATGTCCTATAATATTTATTTATTTATTTATAAGTGCTTGTTGCTATAGCAAGAGATCTAAGGTCCACCACCTTGCATTTTGGAGACAAAGCAAACCGCTTGGAACAGGTGTTCCTGGGGGTGATCTGAGCTGATTTAGCCCGGTTGCCGAGAGGTCCCCCCCAGCAGGTGGGCAGGAGAGGGGGGGGGGGAAAGTGCCTCCGGCGCGCCTCACTCTAAATTTTATATCTGCATACATCTAGCAACTATATCAAGTTTGGTGTCTTTTTCGTATAATTGGAGGTTGGAGAATTCATTTCTGTGACTAAAATTTCACTCACCCATACAAAAAAATCGAGAAATTCAAAATTCCAAAAAAATCTTTACACTTTTTTTTCGAAAATCCTCTACAAAATTAAAACTACGAGGATTTGCTCTACAAAAAAAATACTCTACTGTCAATAGTGTAAGGGTAAAAACACCAGAGCACCATTTTAAACAATATTTATTAGGGAATCACAATAATAATCAGAGTTTTGGACTTAGGTAATACGCGACGCCGATCACGCGCAAAAAACCGATCTCTAGATGACAGACGTCATAGTGTTGCTCTATCCCCGGTTCTCGTAGTGATGTCAAGACCGCTGTTTGACGATGCCGCTTTTAGCTCGGCCATCGCCTGACCCGTAGAAGTCGGCCCTTCACGATAAGGTTGTCACGGAGCCCAGTGCACGCACTCGCTCCAACTGGGTATTTCGAACAGGCACTCCCTCCAACTCTACTGGATCCGGTACTTCGCCAGCGATCCCTAGAAGGTATAAGTGCAAGCAACCCTTTCAAGGTAACCTTGAGATCATCAGTCTTAAGGTCATTAAAATATCCTTTTGTAAACAAGGTCTCAAGCCAACCTCTCAAGGTCAACAACAAATAGTACGATACGATATAGATAAAACATTCATCGGTAGTAGAAATAATGGTCCTCTTAAGGACAATATCATATCACATGCAATGGTCCGCCTCTTAAAGCCTGCACTGCAGATACCAGGAACAAACTAGCCTGTTAAAGATAGTCTTGTATCACATGCAATGGTCCGCCTCTTAAGGCCTGCACTGCAGATATACCAGTAACAAAATTAGCCTATTAAGGATAATCTAAGCTCACATGCAACGGTCCGCCTTTTAAGGCCTGCATTGCAGCAAATACCAGTAACAACCATCCTCTTAAGGATAGTCTTATATCACATGCAATGGTCCACCTCTTAAGGCCTACACTGCAAATACCAGTAACAACCATCCTCTTAAGGAAAGTCTTATATCACATGCAATGGTCCGCCTCTTAAGGCCTACACTGCAAACACCAGTAACAACCATCCTCTTAAAGATAGTCTTATATGACATGCAATGGTCCGCCTCTTAAAGCCTACACTGCAAATACCAGTAAACAACCATCCTCTTAAGGATAGTCTTATATCACATGCAATGGTCCGCCGCTTAAGGCCTGCACTGCAGATATACCAGTAACAAAATTAGCCTATTAAGGATAATCTAAGCTCACATGCAACGGTCCGCCTTTTAAGGCCTGCATTGCAGCAAATACCAGTAACAACCATCCTCTTAAAGATAGTCTTATATGACATGCAATGGTCCGCCTATTAAAGCCTACACTGCAAATACCAGTAAACAACCATCCTCTTAAGGAATGCAATGGTCCGCCTCTTAAAGCCTACACTGCAAATACCAGTAAACAACCATCCTCTTAAGGATAGTCTTATATCACATGCAATGGTCCGCTTCTTAAAGCCTACACTGCAAATACCAGTAAACAACCATCCTCTTAAGGATAGTCTTATATCACATGCAATGGTCCGCCTCTTAAAGCCTACACTGCAAATACCAGTAACAACCATCCTCCCAAGGATAGTCTATATCACATGCAATGGTCCGCCTCTTAAAGCCTACACTGCAAATATCAGCAACAACCACCCTCTCAAGGATAGTGACAAGCAACAGGCCGCTCCTTAAAGCCTCTGTTGCGATTACCGGCGCCAGGAAGTAGCCTATTAAGGATAGCATCCCTTGCCAAGACTAAAGTAACAGCCCTTCTTAAAGAGCACATAATAATTAAAGCTCTATAGCAGACATTGAAGAGAGTAAGTAATATAAATAAAATAATCACTCAGTTCTCAATCCGAGTGTCTAATAAAATTAATCAAGCACAATGTGTTTATTTTAGTCGGCAAACCCGTTAACAAAACACATAAGTATGACAACAGTAACCCAGTTCTAAATCTGGGATAAAACAAAATCACAACTCGATTCCAAACTCGAGAGTAAGTAATATAAATAAAATAATCACTCAGTTCTCAATCCGAGTGTCTAATAAAATTAATCAAGCACAAGGTGTTTATTTTAGTCGCCAAACCTGTTAACAAAACACATAAGTATGACAACAGTACCCCAGTTCTAAATCTGGGATAAAACAAAATCACAACTCGATTCCAAACTCGAGAGTAAGTAATATAAATAAAATAATCACTCAGTTCTCAATCCGAGTGTCTAATAAAATTAATCAAGCACAACGTGTTTATTTTAGTCTCCAAACCTGTTAACAAAACACATAAGTATGACAACAGTAACCCAGTTCTAAATCTGGGATAAACAAAATCACAACTCGATTCCAAACTCGAGAGTAAGTAATATAAATAAAATAATCACTCAGTTCTCAATCCGAGTGTCTAATAAAATTAATCAAGCACAATGTGTTTATTTTAGTCGGCAAACCTGTTAACAAAACACATAAGTATGACAACAGTAACCCAGTTCTAAATCTGGGATAAAACAAAATCACAACTCGATTCCGAACTCGAGAGTAAGTAATATAAATAAAATAATCACTCAGTTCTCAATCCGAGTGTCTCATAAAATTATATCTCAGTTCCTAATCTGAGAATATACTCGTAGTCAGTTCTTAATCTGAAAACGGTACCTCAAATAACAGCATTTGCCCTTAACATGGGAAATATAAAATAATAAGCAGTTGCTACTATGCAACCAATTGTAAATGATCATGTGCAACTTGGCTTGCCTCTTCCGTGCCCCTAAATAAAGGCAACACTCTTACTATACCAACATTGAACTACAGTAGAGCCTGAACAGAAGTTCATGTTATCGAGGTTCCTCTCTTACCCAGGTTCGCCTTATCGAGGTTTCACAAATTGTATTTTTCAACCATCATGAAGTGTATATTGATAATGACCAATCAGTCAAATCATGGCACATATGCTTAAACCATAAAGCTTCCAATCCCAAGACACACATGGTTGATTTTCTCCAGCTGTGCATGTGCATTTTATGTGTAGATAACTCAACACATCATCATCCAGGTTAACTTATACCTGCACAAAACTAAATAATTTTGTTAAATGCCATGCAAGCACACATTGTAAGATAAATGAGTTCATAACATAATAAACCACAATTTATGCATTTTTCAAAACAATGAAATACATACTTAGTGAACCCACAAAATTTGTGAAACATATTATTATTTATAACTTCTGATTTATGAAACCCAGAAGTAATAAAAGTGTACTGTTTATTAATGCAACGGTACCATAACACACTACAAGTTCAGACGAAAACCGTCAATAACTTCAAACAGTAGCTCATGACATGATATTCTTCGGTCAATGTTCATTAGCGGTGAATGGGTTAAAATAGTTATTTGGAAAGCTTTAACCAAGCTATTTACCTTCGTTTAATATTCACCCATAAAACACTTATCGGACTGGAACGTTTAGAGTCCAGTCGCACTTGTATGTAAAAGACATGTATCATGTAGACCGTCAATATCCATATTGACTCCTGAAAGTATTTACCTCGCTTACCATTAGCAACAACCTGCTTTACCAGTGTCATACTCAGCTCAGTAAATATCTTGTTCTATATGTCCATCTCTTTGACAAGATTTTAACCTTGGAAATTCATCAAACTTCATCAGTAATAAAGTTTTGTTATAATGAAATGCATCTGAAACATACTGTTAGAACACAAATGATTATCATTGTCAATAACTCAAACACTTGACAATGTCATGCCAATAAAACTTTCATTAGTTTGGTAAGTCTGTTTAAATATATGTCTTTGGTTCATTTTATAACATGACATTTTGTGAAAAATATTTGCAATGCAAACTTTAACCAACATCCCAATGAACAAAACAACAACCACAACATACTATAAGCTGTATGCAATTAATTTGTATAAACATTCATAAGATTTTTCATACATAGAACCAATCAATAATATGTACAGACAGAAATTTTCTCAACATCTCAAATGATTTACTGCCTTATTTATCAGTATGTCTGCAGCTTAATGTTAATTGCAAAGATGCAGGAGGTTATATGTGAAATGAACTGGCTTTTAAAATATTCAGTCCGAGGAGGCTCCGGATACATGGAGTGACTACATTTGTCACAGACACTACTAACCAGCTTGAAATAAATGTCACCTTTCGCTTATTCACAAAGCGCATTTTACTAACCACACACAGTCAATGTAACACGTACTGACCGTTAGTATACATGTACAACATGAACAAACATTTTATTTCTAAATAAATACCTCATTTTCCATGACATCGGAGATTAGTCACTTATCAACATATTTTCTCCATATAATGAATTAGTTGAACACTAGGACATATTATACCTGGCATCCATAACCAACTAATTTTGAAATATTAGCCATGTCCATCCGGGTTCATTACAGAGGCCTGACCCGATAGCCACTCTAGTGTCTTCAATGACGGTATGGTCGTTCAATTCAAGAATCATTGCTGTCAAATATCTGGAAATTACACAAACCAAAAACACACCAACAAAGCATTATGTCAGTTGCAATAAGCATGTGTAATATCATACACACACACATATGAAACAACAAGTAATTTCTCCTTATTGTTGTTGTAACCAATATTCCAGTGTTTTTGAAAACTTGTAATCTATTTTAATTTGACTGAAAGGATAAAATATTAAATAGCACTCATTGTTAATCATGAAAGCATAATACCACCATACATATAGCATCAATCAAGGCTAAATTTACATTACCAAACTTGTTTTATAATATGCTTTTTACTTGAATGTAAATTTCACCACAACACAAACTTTAGAAAATGTTCATATGATTTTGTTAATATGTGATGTAGACATACTTAATCACATTATGTTATGTATCTGAAAGCACATGGATTACAAAAATAACACAACATATAAGTGAGGCAGTGAATATTTACCACTATGGCCCCGGAGCATTGTTAGGTGTTGGATCAACACAGACTTCTTACCTGAGTTAACTTTTACCTGAGTTACTCTGTAATCCCAAGGATTTATTTCATTCATACCAATATCAAAATTCAATTGTACCTAATGGTATCTGTCAGCTTATGTCTTGTGATCTTCTGCTGTGAATATTGTAATACATACATGCCAGCAGCTTTATTGCACTGTCAATATGTTTTATTTTTGACAGTCATGATCATTGGTGTACATAAACTGAAATAGGTATCTGAAATCAAACACAAAACACACAAAACACACGGCAAAGGTACGATACGCCAGCCAATAGCCGGCACAGGTTAGTTTTGTAGGCTATTCTTGTAGGTATGATTTTGACACCAATCTTGGACTTTGTATATTTAAGTCCCTAACTGATGAGTGGTGTTGGTGCATTTACTCATTACAATCAGATTAACGATCAGAACAATGAAACAAGGAAGGACTACGCGCGGTAAATTTCGTAATGTCAATTTCGACAAATTATATCGTAGTAGGCGGGAATCCACTATCGCACTTCTGAAGCTGTAAGGGTAAAAACACCAGAGCACCATTTTAAACAATATTTATTAGGGAATCACAATAATAATCAGAGTTTTGGACTTAGGTAATACGCGACGCCGATCACGCGCAAAAAACCGATCTCTAGATGACAGACGTCATAGTGTTGCTCTATCCCCGGTTCTCGTAGTGATGTCAAGACCGCTGTTTGACGATGCCGCTTTTAGGCTTAGTTATCCTTATATATAGAATAGTAAACTTCTCAATCATTTTTCTTTTATAACTTTGTAAAAAAAAATATTTATGTCGCGCGGCGTACCTGCATTGTAAGAGCAGTATGCAGCTTTTAGGATTTTTAAGTATGTTTTGTGGTTTCTTATAAGTTGTTATGCTTCTTGTTGTAGATTACATTAATATATTACTTCTGGACGTGATATATATGCAAATATAAATGAAATATATAAATAATAATAATAAGTGGCAGCACAATTCCAACAAGCCCTCGAGCTTGGTTCTCTCCCACCTTCCTTAACAACTGGTGTCACCTTCCTGCTCTTCAAGTCCGGTAGTACCATGGAAGCAAAAAACTACAGACCCATCACATGCTTGCCTACACTCTACAAGCTCCTTACATCCATTTTGAGAGCAAAAATCAATGCGCACATTGTCGCAAACAATATCTTGGCTTCCGCTCAAAATGGATGTAGGGTTGGGTCCCGTGGTACTAAAGAGCTCCTCCTCATAGACATGACCATATGCCAACAAATCCGGCGGAACAAGGGGTCCCTCTCAGCCGCTTGGATTGACTATAAGAAGGCCTATGATTCGGTGCCTCATTCATGGCTGGGGAGGGACTTAAAGCTGTATAAAGTTGATGCAGCTTTGAGAGCCTTCCTAAGCGCGTGTATGAGGCAGTGGGCCACAGTCCTTCGTCAACCAGGAAGCGGGGATGACCGCTCTGGCCCGCAGGATTTTATAAGGATTGAGCGAGGAATCTTTCAGGGTGACAGTCTGAGTCCCCTGTGGTTCTGCCTAGCTCTGAATCCCCTCATGAACCTCACCCTGCTGAAAGATTTGGGACTAGGTTGCCGGCTTCGGAGAGAGGGTGAAGTCATTTCTCACCTTTTGTACATGGATGACCTCAAATTATTTGCACAAAATAGCCAAGACTTGTTGGACCTACTGAAAACTACCGAAGTCTTCAGTAGTGCCATCAACATGGAGTTTGGTGTCGATAAATGTGCGGTTATATATGTAGAGCGGGGGAGGGTTGTAAATTCAACAAATTTACAACTCTCTGAGACAATGGCTTTTAGATCTATATCTGTATCAGAAACCTATAAATACCTTGGTATGTCACAGTCGCTGGGTATTGAGGACGAGGGTATTAGACGGTCGGTGAAGGAGCGCTTTTTCAGTCGGCTCACAAAAGTCCTTAACAGTCTTTTGTCAGGAGGCCACAAAGTGCGTGCCTTCAACGCCTGGGTAATGCCCCTACTCACATACTCCTTTGGCATACTAAGGTGGACTCAGACCGAACTGGATGCCCTAGATCGGAGGGTCCGATCACTGCTCACCATGCATCGCATGCTACACCCACGCTCGTCAGTTATGAGATTGTACATCCCACGGAAGTGTGGAGGCCGAGGCTTCCTAAACGCCAAGGATCTCCACAACCGCCAGGTGTACAATCTCAGGAATTATTTTCTTAACAACGAGTGTGGGATGCATCGAGATGTGGTGGCAGTAGACAGTAACCTCACGCCGCTCTCCTTGGCTAACGAGAACTGGCGCAAACCTGTGGTACTAAGTACTGCGGATCGCAAGGCGGCATGGGAGAGTAAGGTGCTACACGGGCGATTCTACAAGGCCCTCACGGGACCCGATGTGGACCTGCTCGGGTCGGTGAACTGGTTACGATTCGGGGACCTCTTCGGAGAAACCGAGGGTTTTGCCTGTGCAATTGCGGACGAAGTAGTGATGACGAACAACTATCGGAAATATATCCTGAAGGACGGTACGGTCGACATTTGTGGGGCATGCCGCCGTCCCGGAGAGTCACTCAGGCATATCATTTCCGGTTGTTCTCATCTTGCTAACGGCGAGTACTTGCACAGACATAATCTCGTAGCCAGGATTATTCACCAGCAACTTGCTCTTCTATATGGTCTTGTGGACCGCGAAGTACCGTACTACAAGTATTTACCTGCGCCTGTTCTCGAGAATGGTCGTGCTACGCTCTATTGGAATTGATCTATCATCACTGACAGGACTATTGTAGCCAATAAGCCTGACATTGTGATAATAGATCGATCGCAACGTCGGGCCATGCTCGTTGACATCACCATCCCCCATGATGAGAATCTCGTGAAGGCCGAGAAGGACAAGTCGACAAGTCCAGTAAGTACTTGGCTCACGAGATAACCGCCATGTGGGATGTTGATTCGACGATCATTGTCCCGATAGTCGTTTCAGTGAACGGTCTAATAGCGAAGAGTCTCGACCAACATCTTGAGAGACTCTCGCTAGGTGGTTGGATCAAGGGCCAGAAGGCGCCAGATGCAGCAGAAGGCGGTGATGTTGGAAACGGCGCGGATAGTCCGCCGGTTCCTCTCTCTGCGGCCCTGACCACCAGCAGCTTGGGCCTTGCCCCGCTGCTGGCGGCACCCTAGGTGAGGTTTTTTATAATGTGTTTATATGTATTTTTTATTGTTTTGTGTTTTTATATTTTACTTTTATATTCATATTATAAAAAAACCTAACTTAACATGAAAGATAAATAAAGTGAATAATAATAAAATACTTTATTGCACACTACAAAAGAAATGTTACAAAAGTATGAACAGGTACAAAAATGTAGGTAACAACAGGCGGACTTATCGCTAAATAGCGATCTCTTCCAGACAACCTTCAGACAATGAGACGGCGGAAAAGATTCAAGTTAACGGAAGTTAAGAGCCAACAGGAGCTAAGATTTAAATATTTTAGGTAAATATACCCGTCTCGCTAACGGAAGCGGCTCCTAAAACTAGTGCGATAAGGACAAGGCGAAAAATCCTGCGTAAAAATATCAAAAATCGAGGTTTCGTACTCGACTGTTTCCTCCTCCAAAACTTAACCAATCGTAACCAAATTTGGAAATCTAAATGATTATGACATTATCTGTGTCGGACCGTTTTGCTTTTTTGACTAATTGATATCAGTTTTGAATAGCACGCCTCTCATTGCGGCATAGTCAATTAGGCCATTTTGGCCATTTTTGAAGGGCTCTAGCGCCTTAAAAAACAAAAATATCAAAAAAAGTAAAACGGTCCGACACAGATATTGACAATATTAATCTGTGTTGAAAAAATCATTGCTCTAGCTTCAAAACCCACGGAGGAAACAGTCGAGTACGTTTGTATGGAGAAATGACCACTCCTGTTGGCTCTTAAATAAAGATGTTGGGAACTAATACCAACGGTCCCTGAGCGCGAGCGCCGCTGCACTGCACCGCATTCACCTCCGTTTAGATACCTACACTACACGCAAATTTATTATAATTTTTATGTATACATAGATAAGTATCTCAAAAGACGTAGAAGATATAAGGTCACAATAACTAAATAAAAAATTAATCTGTCGTGAAACTATCCAGTAGGTAGACAACTCATTCTGCATAGGATAATCCTATATTCAGTTATATCGTACTTATTTTAAATTCCTTTATTGTTTTAAATATGTACTTTCTGTACCTACTTGCGTTATGCTGAATAATGTTTTGAAGTGAATGCGTGTCTAAACTAAATGCGTGTAGGTATACCTACTTCAGTACGGTCCGCCGTGCGACACAAAACATTTTTTTAAATACAATTATTAGTCAAAAATGGTTGATAAGTTTATTATTCTATATAGTAGAATAACTAATAGCCCAGTTATTCTGTACACATGTATTTTTTTTAGAGCAGATCCTCATAGTTTTAATTTTGTAGAGGATTTTCAAAAACAAAAAGTGTAAAGATTTTTTTTGAATTTTGAATTTCTCGATTTTTTTGTATGGGTGAGTGAAAGTTTAGTCACAGAAATGAATTCTTCATCCTAGAATTATACGAAAAAGACACCAAACTTGATATAGTTGCTAGATGTATGCAGATATAAAATTTAGAGTGAGGCGCGCCGGAGGCACTTTTCTCCCCCCTCCCCTGCCCACCTGCTGGGAGTGACCTCTCGGCAACCGGGCGAAATTAGCTCGGATCACCCCCAGGAACACCTGTTCCAAGCGGTTTGCTTTGTCTCCAAAATGCAAGGTCCCCTTAGAAAACGGGATCTAAGATCTGATACTACTAGGCCTACATGAATAAAGTATATTTTGACTATTGAAATAAATTAATAATTGTATCCTTTATATGCATAAAACATACTTATGTTCAATAGACATTTGATTTTAAGAAGTGTGAAAAACTGAAAAATAAAAACAAAGAATATATATTCCTATTAGCAAAATAGCACGATTATAGCAGCTTCACTGTTACGTTGAGTAAGTAATCTATCGTAGTAAAACTTACGTAAGTTTTGACACAGTTAAAATTGAGGTGAAGAATATTCTTGCCCAATAGAATACCTTACTGTGGGTTGTTTACATTTTGTTATGATATCGGGTGTATTTAAATCGGCGATGCCGATATATCGGCCTGCCGATTATATCTGCCGATATATCGTATCGGTATCGGGATCGTTACATCCCTTTGTCAAATAACATAATAAAAACAAAAATTACAAAGTATTCTAAATATTAAAGGTGATTCGCTACTTGCGTAGTTTTATATTTTCATTCATTTACGTTAATATTTCGCAGTCAGAAATTCTTCTATATTATAGAACGACCGCTCAAAAAGCCAAGTTTTTAGTTTGTTCTTAAAGAGTAACAAACTAGGTGCGTCTGTTATTATTGCTGGCAGGTTATTATACACGGAGGGGCCCATGACGTGTATAGTTTTTGCTCTCTTTGCTAAGCTACGGGGCACCGCTGCTAGTTTTTGTCCGTATCGTGTAATCCGGTCGCTATTGTCGGCCCGTCTGGGGTATTTATCTCAATTCTCTCGCGTGTATAAGGCTGTTTGCAGTATCAATAGACCCGGCAACGTGATAATAGGTCAGATGTAATGTAATATGTTTTTTTAATGTGGACAAATACCCAAATATTGACATTATTTAGATTTAGACATTAATAGTTATTGACTAGGTATACCAGCTTTATTTGTATATAGCCCATTACATAAGGACAACATATTCCGTAAATGTGTAAGAAATTATGTACATGATGTGTTTATTTGTGAAAATAATTTAATATTATTTCGAATCGAGCACTCCTCTACCTAAATGTAGCGTCAGAAGTGAAGAAGACAATACACTTCACGATTTAATGTATACGTTATTAACTAGTAACAATTCTCAGCTACCTAGTAATAGTTTCAACTAAGCCGATACTACATCCTATAGAGGTACCTTAAGTCAACGCACAGTATCATAGATATAAAGATACACCAAGTCAATTACTATTATTGTCTAAATATTGAGAATATTTGGGTATTTGTCCACATTAAAATACATATTACATTACATCTGACCAATGATACATCTTACCATTTACATTAAATTGATAGAATACGTTAAACCAGAGAGGACCCAAGCTTTTCCTATTAGTAACAAATTTAAAATAGTTTTTTGGATGAGCCGACAGTGCTATTATTTGTGTTTAAGCAATAGACAAGTAGTATTTTATTAATATTTTTTTTGTGAAATAATATCATTACATAATACAACAAAACCTTTTTATCACCTAGTGGGTTGTTGTATCATCAGAGGTAGTCTGAATGGGTATGATGTAAAATTCACTTGATGAGGTTTACTTTACAAGCATCAGAACTTCTACTTCAGATAGTGGTTACACAAAAATGTGTACAACCTACACGTACCTTATAAGTAGGTCTTAGGTATTCATAATGAATTTATTTGCGTAAGATAGTACATATAGGTTCATATAAGATTATGACTTTAATAATTATTTAAGGAAAGGTCAATCAACTAAAAGCCAAACCGTTGTTTTATATAAAAATTCAAGTACTTTTATAGTCGCAATATTTATCTTCTGTGGCAAGTCAGTGCTAAGAATAACCTCATATATCGATAATTCTAAATGATGAAAATCTACTTAAAAGTTGACGCAATCAATCTTTTATTTATTATGTCAATACGGAATAAATTTCAGACCCATATTCTCATTATGTGATTTTTGCATAAATATGAACAGTCACAGTACGCTCGGGCCAGCGCCGGCAGAGGTTTAAACACGTCTCATAAGTGGTTCAAGCGAAGGCACAAAGACCTAAATAGAACCGTTTTTCTCCCGAAGGGTAAAAAACGGATATTTAGGTTCCTGCCGACGCTTGAACCACCGCTAAGGGCCTTGCCGGCTTATATGGTACTGAAGAGAAAGCAGCCGAGCGCTGGCAATCTCGTAAGTGGTTCAAGCGAAGGCACGGAAACCTAAATAATTGGTTTTAGTCATCGCGTCCCGTTTGATACTTTGTCAGATGATAGTTTAGGTGCTATTGTTAATAAAAAACATCGTCAGTCGGTTGTATCGCGGTGGAATCACCGTCAGCTGGTCATATGAACATATATTCGATTTTATTTATTTATTTGCTTGATATGTTCATGTGACCAGCTGACGGTGATTCCACCGCGATACAACCGGCTGACGATGTTTTTTATTAACAATAGCACCTAAACTATCATCTGACAAAGTATCAAGCGGGAGGCGATGACTGAAAAAATATATTTTTTTTACATGTTCATGTGACCAGCTGACGGTGATTCCACCGCGATACAACCGGCTGACGATTTGTTTTATTAATAATAGCACCTAAACTATCATCTGACAAAGTATCAAGCGGGAGGCGATGACTGAAAAAAAAAAATTTTTTTTACACGTTCATGTGACCAGCTGACGGTGATTCCACCGCGATACAACCGGCTGACGATTCTTTTTATTAATAATAGCACCTAAACTATCATCTGACAAAGTATCAAGCGGGAGGCGATGACTGAAAAAAATTTTTTTTTTTACATGTTCATGTGACCAGCTGACGGTGATTCCACCGCGATACAACCGGCTGACGATTTGTTTTATTAACAATAGCACCTAAACTATCATCTGACAAAGTATCAAGCGGGAGGCGATGACTGAAAAAAAAAAATTTTTTTACATGTTCATGTGACCAGCTGACGGTGATTCCACCGCGATACAACCGGCTGACGATTCTTTTTATTAATAATAGCACCTAAACTATCATCTGGCAAAGTATCAAACGGGAGGCGATGACTGAAACCAATTATTTTAAATTTTAGACTGTATTTATTTATTTGCTTTATAAATTCATGTGACCAGCTGACAGTGATTCCACCGCGATACAACCGGCTGACGATATTTTTTATTAACAATATCACCTAAACTATCATCTGACAAAGTATCAAGCGGGAGGCGATGACTGAAAAAATATTTTTTTTTTACATGTTCATGTGACCAGCTGACGGTGATTCCACCGCGATACAACCGGCTGACGATTTGTTTTATTAACAATAGCACCTAAACTATCATCTGACAAAATATCAAGCGGGAGGCGATGACTGAAAAAAAAAAATTTTTTTACATGTTCATGTGACCAGCTGACGGTGATTCCACCGCGATACAACCGGCTGACGTGTTTTTTTATTAACAATAGCACCTAAACTATCATCTGACAAAGTATCAAGCGGGAGGCGATGACTGAAAAAAAAATTTTTTTTTACATGTTCATGTGACCAGCTGACGGTGATTCCACCGCGATACAACCGGCTGACGATTGTTTTTATTAACAATAGCACCTAAACTTTCATCTGACTAAGTATCAAACGGGAGGCGATGACTGAAAAAAAAATTTTTTTTTACGTGTTTCGGTGGCTGCCATTCCTCAACCCACCAACGTAGCGGCAGCTGACGTCCACTAGGGTTCATCATATATGGCCGTTAACCAGTATACGAGTTTTCACCCGGGAGGCGATGACTGACGAAATTTGCGCCTGGCTCGTGGACCATATCGAGCTCCTCTGCCGGCAATTATCTAAAATCGCATGTCATTTGTTGCAAGGTATGTTGAAGCCTTTAGCAGAGTTTTCACCCTACACATTCGCAATTTTACTACATCAAGGGTACCTATAAGGCAAGGTTTTCACCTATCAATAGAGTGCTACTTGAGGAAGGTTTTATAATTTGATAAACCGTGCGAAGCCGGGGCGGGTAGCTAGTAAATAAAATAAAATATTGTATGACCGAATACATTTAATTCTTAGAAATTACTTGAGAGTTGAAAAACATTATTATCATCGAAATTTTTGAAATCACGATGGCATTATTATCTCTCTTTATAAAGAAACAGAATAAGGGTCGGTTCCACTTATAGTAAGTTTCATAGTTCTACTTGGTCAACCAGATCTTGACAGTAGAAAAAGGCGGCAAATTTGAAAAATGTAGGCGCGAAGGGATATCGTCCCATAGAAAATTTGAATTTCGCGCCTTTTTTTACTGACAAGACTTGGTTGACCAGCTATCACTGTTGAGTGACGTTCATCAGTCCGCTAATTGTGGTTGGTGTAACTGGCCCTTAAACTAACATTCAATTTGTATTATCGCAAGGCGATTTTAAAACTATATAAATAAATAACATATACTTAGTTCATAAAAATGTTGTTAGTGTTGGCGTTCAGCAAATTCAGTAGCGCAAAACCAAAATCGCCTATTACACTTGCAAAATGGCCGGAATTTTAAAGTTTTTTTTAACTTTCTATTGTTATACCAGAGCATATTAATCAAGCGATTTTAATAAGCGCTTAGATAAAGCAAAAGCACATTTATTAACTGTGCACCCCTGAAGACAAGAGTTTCCAGGGGTGCACCGCTAATAATTTTTATGATTATACATACCTACCTTTTCCCAATGCATGGGGTTGGCAACTGGCTAATGTTTGCATAGATGGCGCCATCATAGCTTGCCCTGCCCCTTTTCTATGAGATTTGGCCTAAAGGGCTGACAAAAAATTTACATAATTCTAAACGATTGAAAGGGCAAAGAGAAGATATAGTATAAAGGGTTACTACTTACTGTCATAGTAATTTTTGTAGTCACAGTAAATTTACTGCCATCTATCGACACACGATTAAAACTAAAAATGGAAATGTGTAAAACCATAGAGAAATATAAGTAAAGAAAGAGTGGTAACTCCATACATCAGTTCTATTACCAAAACGCGAGTTATTTCGTAGTCGACATCTAACGTCAAGGTAGTGGAACTATTAGTAGTACCGCTACTTGACACCAGATGGCATAAGTTTCGCAACTGACGAAAAATATACTACTAAAACAATTTACAACTAATATATTATACGCAGAAGGAGTTGAAAATATAGTTCCGGTTATAATATTAGCTAAACATTGTCGAGCATTAAGAGTTTTTGTTTGCTGCTACATCTATTGTCAACTAGCAGAACTGATAATGTCCGCTACTTGACGTTAGATGTCGACTACGAAATAACTCGCGATTTGATAAGAAAACTGATGTATGGAGTTACCACTCTTTCTTTACTTATATTTCTCTATGCTTATACGGAGTTATATATATCTTTGGACAGGGCAAGCTATGATGGCGCCATCTGCTAAATACTTCAACCGGCCAACCCCATTTGCAACCGCTTATCGAAAACAGTCGAGCCAAACAATCAGTCGCCAATGTGACTAACTTGACAATTGATACACTAACAACTTCTTATACTGGTCTACATTTTTGGGTTGGTAAGTAACGAAGGTATAATAGCGTCAATATTTATTTAGGTACTTAAAGGACCAGTCCTGTTGTACTGTCCTTATTGCTTCTCGACCCGGCAATGTACAAAAAGTTGTCAGTACCGGGTACCAATTATCAGCATGGTGAAATAGACCTAGAGGAAAAGGGCCCTCCACACTCGTGCGCGAATCAGGGCACGATGCCGCGAACGCGAGTGTGGAGGGGGCTAAACGATTTAGTTGTTAACTTTAATAACGCATAGTATACTTGGTATCTTTAGGGTCACAACATCTCACGATTCCATTGGCTGCTCCACCTGACTGCGTCCTAGTTAGGTACTCAGGTGGTGGGTAAGTTTTAAAAATCGGGGCCCATGATAGGATTTTGAGACACCGACCATCTTTTAGAGGGTTTCCAGCTGTACCGCAGTAATTGATTATTACAAACAAAATCAGATTTCGCAGTAAGATTATTTTGATGTACGTTCAGCTGTACCTGCATCCCCACATCATTTCGACCGGTACTACTAGTCTGTGTCTCAGTTGCTCGAGGGATGTAAAGCTTTATAGTATCTGTTTTTCTAACACTGTCATAAGATTGTGTACCGTTATTGACTGTTTGGACGACTATAGAACAAGCTTTATCCAAAGTTAAAGATTTATTCTTTTCTACATTGGAATCGTTTTGAAAGTGTAATTCATTGCATTTATGACGGTTTGTATCCTCCCTTCGTTGAATAATGGTATTGGATTGGTTGTCTATTTTTGACGGTGCAATGATACTTGTGTTAACTGCTGCATCTTCAAAATACTTTTCTAAAATTAACTCTTTTGAAGTCAACTTACTCGTAGTATCCCTGGGCCTTTTCTTTGATTTCAGTGGGCCAAGATTGTTGATAAACGTCTCTTTCTCAATGACGACTGCTCTTGTGGGTCTATTGGGTTTTCTAACAGGCTTCTCACAGCTTTTGGGAACATCATAAAAGCACCGTGACGGGTGAAAGGTACCATTCTGAGTCCAGCTGCAATGTTCATCGCCTGTGTTGGACATACTTTGGTCATATCACTTTAAAAAGGGTGGAATATCATGTGGCTTTATTTTCTACCATAGTTCGTCCAAATGTCCATGACTTTAGTAATAATATTTAATTTGAAATTAGGTTTGTGTTTATTTGACCCCCATTTTGATTTAGCGTCATTATTTGACAATGCATACTGCTTTAAAAAAAACACAAATACTTATAATATTTGGAGTTGGAGGGGTTATTCCCACTAGTTACCACCAAGTTCTTACCAGTGGTAACTACTGGGAATTTTTTTCCCACCTTTTAGCACTGGTAACTACTGGGGAAAAAAAATCCCACTAGTTACCACCAACTCGGTTTGGTGAAAAGGTAGGTAGTGCCCTTGCGCTTCGCTTTGCTCGTCTTGACGGGGGCACTGCCGTGCCCCCAGATCCGGTTAAAATTTATCTTATGAGCTGCTTTGATAGTACACGACACCTTGCACTTTGTGACTATGCGCTGAAACTTGGCACAATTGATTCTTAGCTGGTCTTGAGTTGATAGAAATCGGGAGCCGACGAGAGCCACCTCCTTTTAGTGGATGGGGGGGGGGGGAATTCGACGCTGCCGCGCTTCAAAGCAATATTAGGGTATGTGATATATCATTTTCGGATAAATTAAGGACGATGAATCTATTTTTGGAACAAAAACAATGCACTTTCTAACAAAAAAAATGAATAAAGTAGAAAAGACTAAAAAAAGTATATTTGTTTTTTTATAATTACCAATTTTTTTTTAAAGTATGACAGAAATCTAAAAAAAATATATAGTCGTAAAGCTACACTTATCTAGTTTACAAAAATATATAGTTTATTATATAAATCTGTTGAAACACGGGAGATAAAAAATAATATTCAGCGTGGGTCAGGGTGATCTCAATGCATGATCGTCCGTGAATTAGGGCTTAGTTACTGTTTTAAACACACGAATGGTGAGTATATTATTGTTTTAGATCTGTTAGCGCCACTTGCATCATCCCACTAACCCGGGGTTGCACTGCCGGGTTTTCCAATTGAACCAGCCACGGCACTGTTTTATGCATTTGCAGTATTTGCACCTGACAATTTCTAAACGTGCTTCTGCAGCAACAGGCAAGTACCTCCATATAGGCTCCCGGTTGTTGTTGACCTTCGTGCAACCTCAAGTAGACGGACAGGGTAGATTTTGAGCTTGTGCCAATAACTGACACCAAACATGCACCCCTTGATATAATATGGCTTTTAAAAATGCTGATCTAAAGTAGCTTTGGTCTGTGGGATGTCTTCTATCTGCCGGTCTTTCTTAGTATCGGTACTGTTATTTATGGCACTCATTTACTGAAGTATACGATGCTGGGGTTGCACGAAGGTCAACAACAACCGGGAGCCTATATGGACGTACTTGCCTGTTGCTGCAGAAGCAGGTTTAGAAATTGTCAGGTGCAAATATGTACAGCAAATGCATAAAACAGTGCCGCGGCTGGTTCAATTGGAAAACCAGGCAGCTTAAATGTTCAGACCTCTGTATGTGCACTTGTGCAGTGGATCGTCGTCATCATCTTCCTCACGTTGTCCTGGCATTTTGCCAAATGTACATTGCGTTGTTTCATTTAAAATAATACGCGCCACTTGCACGATCCCACTGACCCGGGGTTAAGCGGGTAAACCGTTAACACAGTGTCGAATTGTACTGGTAACCATGGTAACTCTAGTTTTAACCGGTTAACCCCGGGTTAGTGGGATGATGCAAGTGGCGCTAACAGATCTAAAACAATAATATATTTACCATTCGTGTGTTTAAAACAGTACCTAAGCCCTACTTCACGGACGATCATGCATTGAGATCACCCTAACCCACACTAAATATTATTTTTTATCTCCCATGTTTCAACAGATTTATATAATAAACTATATACTTTTGTAAACTAGATAAGTGTAGCTTTACGACTATATTTGTTTTGAGATTTCTGTTATACTTAAAAAAAATGGTAATTATAAAAAAAACTAATTATACTTTTTTTAGTCTTTTCTACTTTATTCATTTTTTTTTGTTAGAAAGTGCATTGTTTTTGTTCCTAAAATAGATTCCTCATCCTCAATTTATCTGAAAATGATATACCACATGCCCTAATATTTATAGCTTTAGAGAAATGTGGCTTCAATTGAAGCGCGGCAGCGTCGAAATTCCCCCCCTCCCCCCCACTAAATGGACGTTGGCTCTCGATGTCTCCCGGTTTCTATCAACTCAAGACCAGCTAAGAATCAACTGTGCCAAGTTTCCGCGCATAGTCACAAAGTGCAAGGTTCCCATACAACATCGTGCAGGTCAAAGCAGGTATTATTAACTGAAAATTGTATTACATTTATACAAATGAATAAACAAATCAGTCAAAAACAGACAGAACTGATTTCGTTTTATTATAAGTATTATAACACGACGCAGAGCTAGAATATGTAGGTATTCATAATTTGTAGTCAGGCTAAATAAGTAAAGGGTATGGTTGTTAATAAAACCGCTTAGGGCGCGCTTCGGATGGGCTGACTGCTCGGACTAACCAGCGTAGGCTCGCATTCCAATTACGCTCGTGTACCTAGTACCTACATCGCTCGGTCATGTTACGCTGGTTGGCTCGATAGCTTTAAACACCTACGCTAGCGGGATGGTAATTACACTCTACCACAGGGGCAACAGTACTAACTTTTCGTTTGTTTTATGTAATTCAATTTACAGTTAATAAGATAAATATAATCCGGATAATAAGTTAATTTCTACTTAACTAGAATGAGACTCTTCTATTTTAGTGTTTACACTTATACCGGTAAAACTGTTTTAATATTTTTGATCACTTTTAAAGCAGTTTACTGAATCACTAACTGATACATAATTATTTATTACAGCACGCTACATGTATACTAAACTATTTATACTGTTTTTATTAGTATTGAATTCTAACAATATTTTGGTGGTAACTACTGGGAAAAAAAATCCCACCTTTTACCACCAAGCCGAGTTGGTGGTAACTAGTGGGAATTTTTTTCCCAGTAGTTACCAGTGGTAAAAGGTGGGAAAAAAATTCCCAGTAGTTACCACTGGTAAGAACTTGGTGGTAACTAGTGGGAATAACCCAGTTGGAGGCGTTGGAAGTCAGTTTTTGGTCTGGCACAACCTAAGAATGGAGTACCTATTATAGTTTTTGGTCGTATGCCTAGCGGAAAACGGTTGAAGAGACAGTTTAAATTTTAAATCAGGTAACCGTTACCAAATTGTAGTTTTGGACATGATTTGGACTAGATACTGGGACCCCGCGGCACCTCCCGGTTGTAGCGCAGGCGAAGGTCTCCCGCGTAATGACGTGGTCAAAATGTCAGTCCACTCTCCTCTCCAAAACCTTTACTGTTGTGATTATGATATTTTTATTAAGTGTTATTTTATTAAGCTCATATGGCGCTGCAATGGCTGCAATCGTTAAATAAATACGCCCTTGCACAGTAGCAATGATGGCCGGCAACGTGGGCGAGACAGCAACATAATTACGCACGTGCGATAGAAACGTGATAGAAATAAGAAAATGGCGGGTCTATGAACCATATTCTTCGTGCTTAGCATCCTTATTTTACAGTATTTTATTGGGTTCCAGTTTGAATCATTTCTGTAGGTTTTTTTTACATGATTTCAAAATCGAAACTAAAATTATCGCGTACCTATCATCTCCAAAGAATACAATACTCACAATCTCGTTGCTCATTGTCACTGGAAGGCAGTATGGCTAAGAGCTTTAGCCTGTCCAGATGGACAAAAAAAAAATTGTCACTAGACAGTAGACTGTCAACTGTCATCAAGCAAGTTGTCAATTCTCTTTGTTTATTGGCTTATTAAATAGTTTAAATACTTTAAGTACTGTAATCAATCAAATCATACTAAGCTTGTTAAACAAATTCAAATAAAAGTTAAATAATCTTGTTAAACTACGATGCAAATTGATTGTTAAAATACAAAAATTAGAATAAATAAATGTTATTATATGATAATGATGTGGGTCTTTGGGTACGGGTCCTTAATATGGAAGGTTGAATTTCCTTATGAAGTAAAACTTGTAGGTTACATTAAAGGATACCTAAGGAGATTTTACCAGCACAGTACCGATCATAGGGGCGTCCCGGGGAAGGTAACTGTCTTCTGCATATATAGATATAGTACAAAATATCCCTTTTACTTTATTTACATCTTTATACTTTGTATTGAAACTTTGGGGCCGTGGGGGCCAAGTGTGCGTCGGCTGTACAAAGATTTGTCGGCGCGCCTAATAGAGGCTTCTGGTGACCAGACGGCTGGCCACTATTTTGCACAGCGTATTAGTATCGCCATACAGCAAGGAAATATGACCAGCCTTCTGGGCACCTTGCCCGTCGATGACAATCTGGGGCAAATTTTAATATGTAGGACTTTTATGTTTGTTTATGTTTTCTTTGTTTGACAAATACATTATTAGTTTATATTTAAATTAGCATCCCTTCAAATCTTTCATACTTAAGAAATTATTATATATTTATCCTATTGACCACCTGAGGTGTGGTTATGCATACTACTGAGGTCATGATGTGCCATCGGAAAATTTCCTAAATTGCAAAATATCCACATTGCAAATTATTAATAATTTTCCCTAAAATATGTATTAGTGATCGTAGTAATATTTTCGGGTTGATGATAAAGTTTACACAAAGCCCATTTTATATGATCACTAGGTTAATTTTTTTTTACAATGAATTCATTTCAATCTAGTTATTATTTTGTATCTTGTTAATACTTTGAATAAAATTCTATTTTTACAAATAAAACTTGGAGCAATCACTAATATATTAGAGAGGCTTCGATAATTGAGTTTATCTATATAGGAACCTACCTGTCAATAAATTCTGACCCATAGAATCTGATGTCTGCTAATTAAACATGATTGCAGCCTGGGAGAGTGGTAACTTTAATAGCCAGTGATGACCCCAACAGTTCAGTATGGGGTGTGGCTTACAAAATTAAACCAGAAAATGTAGATACAGTGACCAAGTATTTAGACTTCAGGGAAAAGAATGGCTATAGTCAGAAAACTGTCACATTCCATCCAAAAGATAAGACATATGAACTTTTTGACTTGACATTGTACATTGCTACAGAGGATAATGGATCTTTTGCAGGTATGACCATAATATTTTTTTACCATAGGTACTATTTTATTCATGTTTTTGATAAACTTAAATGTTCACTATTTTTACAACTTGCTAAAACAATACAGGGGCAATTTATTGGGCAGTTGTGTAAAAATGGGGAGTTTCACAATTAGCCTTTTTTAATGTTGTTTGTTACCGTTAATGTAACATTTTTATTCAAACCCCGTAACAGTGTGGATAATGTCAGTGTTTGAATATTTAGTAATGTTGCATCTTCTTCCTTAGTATGGCAAATGAAAGTGATAACACAATACATGCTTACATATAGTTTAGAAATTATGATATGAACTTATTCTCCATAAGAATGATGTTCAAATCAGGTTGAATTTGAATGGATCCATACAAAAAAAAAACTGGCCAAGTGCGAGTCTGACTAGCGTTCCAAGGGTTCCGTACATTGAGTCCGACTCACGCTTGACTGCACATTTCTAATAGGTTTTCCTGTCATCTATAGGTAAAGGACTATTTTGTGTATTTTTTCCAAAATTTTAGACCCAGTAGTTTCGGAGATAGAGATATTTTCTTGAATAACTGCTAAACTATTTATCTTAAAATTATAAAAAAATATATATTTGAGATTCTTACAATGAGCTCTTTTATTTGATATGTAACACAATATAATTTGAAAAACTTTATTTTTTAATTTTCTCATTTACCCCCCAAAAATGGCCTCCATATTTAAAATTCATTTGTTTACGTTACATGTCCGTCTTTGGGTCACAAACTTACATATGTGTGCCAAATTTCAACTTAATTGGTCCAGTAGTTTCGGAGAAAATAGGCTGTGACAGACGGACAGACAGACGCACGAGTGATCCTATAAGGGTTCCGTTTTTTCTTTTTGAGGTACGGAAGCCTAAAAAAGACATAAAATTTGGATATTTGCTTATTTATTTCCAAATGCTGTAGGTACTCAAATAATGTAGAAAATGCAATGTCTACACATAATTTTCTATGCTTGTTAAACATGTTCCAAGAAGTTTGCTAGTGAAGAGGTGTTGTTATCTTTTATGATATCAGCATAGTTGTGTACATGTGTCTAAATATGTGTTGATGCAATATTGCCTTAACAAACAAACTTCTATTTACCGCGCCCACATTAATGCCGCACGCAAGTCATTTGAAAAATGTGCTGTATAATGAAGACGATAAGGTTAAATTTAGAGTAACAAAATTGTCACAAAAATTACAATTATTGACAGATTTCTCTTTTTAGGTCCAGCACCCATAGAAGAAATTGCAAGACAAGTAGTTGTTAGTGAAGGGCCCAGTGGGCCCAATAAGGAGTATGTGTACAAGCTAGCGGCAGCCATGCGGCTATTAGCACCTGATGCTGATGATGAGCACCTCTTCTCACTAGAACGGGAGGTGAGAAAATTAGACACTCACTCAAAATGAAACATGTGATACTTAGAGAAACTGTAAGTATATTTTATCAATGTACTAAAAATATATTTCTGTTAAATTCATGTGTTATTTATTACAAATAAAGTTTAAACACATTTGTTTACAAAATATCAAAGCAGAAAATTAAAGTAAAATCCAAAATCTGCAAAATATAACGGGTAATAAGTTAATAATACAAAATAAATAGGTATAGATGGAACTAATTAACAGGAAGGAAATTGACATAGGTATTTCGCGAGTTCTATGTTCTTACTTATCGTTATTTTATACATATATACAGTTATACCCGATGACTAATTAATAAGACTGGACGAGTAATTTTATAATTTACGAATATATTACATACTTACTTTTAAACAATTTTAATGGATTGTGTCACGCATATTGTGTGAAAAGTTAAATATTCCCCCCCCACATGTCGAATCTTCTAGCAATCTAGGCTACGGTCCGAGTAGTTAATTTTATGATTACTTATTCTTTTTTCATTTTGTTAATTTTTAATCTCAATTTTTTTTTATACCTAAGTCACAGTCCGATTAACATACTTACAAAAGTATTTTTGCCCTAGCTGAAACGGAGACGCTTCGCGCGCTCGGTCAATAATGTTTTGTTTACAGATTAATTGAAAAAGTGCTGCATCAAAAATAGCAGTAAATAAAAAAATAAGTAAATGAGGTCGTACATGGCCGGATTTTACCATGCACGCAGTCTTTCATAATAGCAAAAAACTGTTTTACAAATTGTCAATAAAGTTCGCTTAGTAACAAGAAAAAGGTAATCACCGATTTTTATACTTAACGTATCCGAGTTCAACAATTGCGTGCCCAGCCTTAAAACCCTACACTTTATAACCATTACTAAGAATTTGGCAGATAGGGAGTGTCACATGGCACTTACTTTTTATCAACTATATTGATAACCCAGCCATTGCATTTAGATAACGAGTCGAGTAGAGGAAGTCTGAGGCTTAATTATTATAAAAATATTATCGAAAATACTACCGCTTCAATATGTATTAAAATATTCTTATATGTAAACTTTGACATCATCATTTTATCACCAATCAACCTTGATACTCTTGATAGTCTTTGGCAGGTGTAGTAGGTGCAACGCAGCGACTATATTATTATATATCATTACCATTATTACCAACTATAACTTTATCCTTTTTATTACGCCCGAGTAGTTTGTCCAGAAAACTTCTCTTCCGTTTCACCTTTTTCTGGTCTTTCTTGTGCTCTAAGTTCTCGCCTTCCACATTCATCTTCTCTAGCAAATCGGGGATCGTTAAATCAACTATTTTGTCTAAAGGTGGCCTTTTAGCCGATTCCTTGCTAATTTGTCGAGTGAATGTCGATAATTCTGGCACTTCATCGTTCTTCTCAGCTAGCTCTGTCAGAGATATTTTAGACTCTCTTTCTTTGTTATCATCTGCTTCTTGTATAATAATCTCGGACCCATTACGGGTGTCCTTTGATTCTACTTCGTTCTCTTCAATAACTAAACTTACTTCATTTTCAGGCTTCTTCTGGAAAACATCTTCATCTTCTGGTTTGACTGTCTTATCATCTATTTGTTTCTTACTATCCGAGCTCTCTTGGCTCGCCATGCTGGGTGTGGTTAGTTTAGGAACTGAATCTACTATCCTGGGTTTGGTGGGAGGTATCTTCCAGTCGACCGGCTTGCGTTGTGGCGAATATCGTTTTACAAGTTCCTCGAACATCTTTTGATGGTCTAGTTTCTTCAAAGCATCAGTATCTGGCAAGCTGACGATTTTGGATCTAAACTCAGGATCTTGGTTCTCTTTTCCACTATCGACTTCCGACGGACCTAAGTCCACGGTAACTTTGCGCACTGAAGGTGGAGTTGCGATTCGCTCCGCAAATGGAAATTTATACAAATTGGGACTCTCTATCTTGTAGTTTATGGAGCCGCTTCTTACCGGCATGGAAGCGCGGGTGCCGGCGCGTGTGAATGAGCCATCGTTGCTGGGCTCGTGTAAGTTGGAAGTTAAGAAGTCTCGTCGTAACTTGGATAATCGCCGAGTTCGCTCAGTCATGCTCCGCCTGTAATCCACATCGTCATCCTGGTTCGACTCCGAAGTGAAATTGTCGGAATATTTACGTGTTCGGAATTCGAAAACATCCGAGTTGTCCATTCGCGATTCCTTCATGCTTGAATATCCAGGGCTGTTACGTTTGAAATTGGTGGTAGTCTTTCCGTGGTTTGACGTGACTATAGGCTCGACTTCGACGTAAGAGGGCGCCAGGTTGGTGGGCGACGGCAGCGGGAGGAACACGGTGTCGTGTTTGTCGAACACTTCGCGGCGCTGACTGAACTGATCCACACCGATGATTTCCCGCGACTTCAAACTTAATGTAGGCGATTTGGCCGCCATTTCCGCTCGATTACAAACCGCAACACTTTTGTTATTGACACTATTTTCCTGTAAACGCACGGTTCTATTTTTATACGGCGCACATTATGACTTCACCGGTAACATCGCGGCCACAATAACGTTTTAAAGTTAAATTGAACAATAAGGCTGGTTCTGTCGTCCGTTTAAGGCGAGGCGAGCGCGGTGTATGGTGAGCGATCAATAGAGTGTTCGCGATAAGATACGGTGTGAATCGTAGGCACTTTGGTAGTTTCTTTATCTTTCGGCGGGCGAAGCAGTTGAGTAAATAGAAGCGCTGCGCGTACACAATCGTCTTCGTAATTAATCGCGGATGGAGTGAAAGCCGCGCGCGCGCCGCCGGCGGCGCGCCTCGTTATGTAACGATAATGAATATTAAAAGGCAAAATGCCCCAAATACGCTAGACCTACTTAGCGGCTCATTGTTAATTACTATAACTAACTAAAGCATTAACACTATCGATTGTCTCAAATGTTTACACTTGTTAAATGCATTAAATAATAGCTTTTTAGGATACAACATTTGCAATAACAAAATAGTACCGAACAGCATCTAATTATTCTTCCTAAAGAGGTTAACGGGGAAGGAAATAAATAATAAATTTATGTCGGATTTAATTTTGTTTATGGTTTATGTCAAGGTACGTTTCAATAATAAACCTTCATTTGTTTACAGGAATGTATATTGTGTAGGTAGTAGGTATAGGTACAGTCGCCAACAACATTGTTTTAATTGTTTAGAATTATATTCGTACCTTTGATTAGATACCTATATGTTTTGACAAAACAGTTAGTACCTGGAAACCTACGAAGTACCTACATACCTACATAATTATGTTAAAGGTATCTAATGGGCGGATCATTCGTTTTAATGACTGTATTATCTAATAAATGATGTTGTTGACATATTAAAATTGGGTTGCCCTGGCGCCTATTTCACAAACATGACAAACATAGCTATTTAACAACGCTGTATAAGCTCATAGCTACAGGAGATCCAGTCCGAATAGACCTCCGATTGCGCTTCGTACTGTTAAATCTCGAGATCAAATTATAGTTTTAATGAGTTTACGCTGTGCGTAAAAAGTTAAGTGAATAGATAGACGCATGATAGACGGAGCTTTTCCTTTTCCTTCAGGATTCCAATGAATCTCATTTCATAATCGTCACTCGGCGTAATTTTGTTTTTAGTAGGCAAATACACTTGTAATCCGAGGGTCTGGTTGAAAACAACATCGTTCATCTCAATACAAAGTTGGTATTTGTACGGTCGGTTCCCTAACTTAAGTATACCTACCTATGTACCTACCTACCCATGTTGCCATACTAATTGTATAGAAAAGTGGATACTTATGTTAATAGGGATACGAGTTATACCTATCGCTTATCATATTTGGTCCAAGAATTGCATTAGTAAAATCGGATAAAATATTTTTATTACAATAATGACATGAAATTAAATATTTCACAAACGGGTCTACCGCGATATAATTTCATTGTTTTTACCTTAAATTCCGACGTTTCAGCTGAATTGCACCAGCTGTGGTCACGGAAAGACTGACAACCCTGCAAATGTCAACGGAGATATAAACATTAAACTTTAATGGGTAGTAGCTGCAATTTCTTTGTCTATCCCGAACATTTTTATAAACTAATTTCGGGTAGTTTAGTGGTGTTTTTTTAATATCTCCGTTGACATTTGCTGGGTTATCAGTCTTTCCGTGACCACAGCTGGTGCAACTTTACTGAAACGTCGAAATTTAAGGTAAAAACAATGAAATTATATCGCGGTAGACCCGTTTGTGAAATTAAATATGTGTACAAAACGCGAGAGTTTAAAGTGTTATAATAATTACATATATTATACCTATACTCGTATACCTACCTAATACATAGGTAATTCCTTTAATTTTAGGTATCTTCACGAGGCAGTGTAGATATGGGTGTCATTCTGAATCCCTAACAACGTTTGTCCTAAAGTCACTTGCCCTAACTGGTTTGTCCTAATGGGCACATGCCCTAACGATCAATTGTCATAATGATTCAGATATAGATCCGTGTAGATATACCTACCGGACAAAGCGAAGTGAAACCTTGCCATTCGTTCAAAACGTTTGAAACAAATTTAAAACTTGTATAACCAAAATGGGACTTGAGTTTAGTGCCAAAATGTGAAGGCTATATTACCATACGAATGGACAGACAATGATCTCATTCTATTTACATACGTTTTTGGCTTCAACGCCTCATTGAATTATTAAAAACTGTGCTGTCACGTAAGCGTTTCAAATACCTACCCATGTTTGTCTACAATACAATACAAATACTCTTTATTGCACACCTCAATAAAAGAAGACAATACAAAAGAAAATAGAAATACAAGCAGAGGTAAACAACAGGCGGTCTTATCGCTAAAAAGCGATCTCAGATGTCTACTTACAGATTTCAATGGAATTCTTCTGTTCGTATATTTTTGGTGTGAGATCGACATATGTGAAAGATTTATATGAGCGTGCGCATTTCCGGTTATATTTAGATCTTCCCATTAAGGATTAGGTAATGTATTTAAAAGCAGCCGTAGAACTATCTAATTAAAGCTCTAAATTGCTTAACAACGACTAAATCAGTCTTGTAGGAAGGTACGGCTGGAATACGAAAATGTTAAGAATCTACTTTAGAACTTTGTCATATTAAACTTCATACAGATCATAGGTTAACTCGCTGACTAATTATTTTACCGTTACTTTGATTGAACCAAGAACTGATTGTTTGATATTTATGACTGACGCGTGGAGCTTTTACTTAATTAGGTAGGTGCACAATTAGCATGGCTCACATCTGTGCATTTAGGTTTTTTATTTTTGATAGTTTGTCTTTTGGTAACTTTATAAGGTAGATCTGGTAAGGTAATAATATGAGCAGGATCGATAAGGGACCCAAAAAGCAGGTCAAGTGCAAAGTAGTATCACTATCAGTCAAGTTTGGTATTGATCAAAATATGGTTAAAAGAGAATTAAGTAGGTAAAGCTAGCAGTAGGTATAGGATAGTACTATTAGCTACGAAGGAAGACCATTGAATACTACGAGTATTCAATGGTCTTCCTTCGTACCTATAGTCTGTCAAGCCGGATATGTCAGTAGCAATGTAAAGCAAACTAAAGTATGGTATCCCTAGGAAACGAACAAAAAGCAGCAATGTACATCGAACATCGATGAAATGTAAACAAAACAGTTCCACAGATAAGATATAAATGACACGCGATTTTAGAATAATTCAAACGTAGTGTTGCTAACCCGCGATTTTTCAAATTTGCCGCCTTTTTCTACTGACAAGATTTGCTTGAACGAGTATATATAAAAAGCTTAAGTAGACAAGGAAAATTAACACACTTCGCTAACTTTTCCTTTAGAAAATCCCAGTCTGGTGTTAAATAGCTTACTTCAATAGGCTGTTGTTGTAGAGCAAGTGCTAACGAGTAGGTATTAGTACTTCATCCAATGCATTTATTATGCATGGACCCTAGGTATTACCTGCCTAGCTAAAGTCGGATAAAGCTAACTTTGCATGGCATTTGCAATGACAAAGTGTTGAATGTCATCATTGCTGTCAAATTTCTTTGAAAACATGACGTTTATAATGACACTCCTTCACGTTCTGTTCTAGTCGGTGCAAAGTTAACTTATAATTAGACCAACTCTAATACTATGAGGTCCCATTAATGAAGTCTTATTATAGTTCAATATTTCTTAAGCCGGTGAGACCTATGTGCATTGTGCAGTTACGCACTCTAAAACCCTTAAACTAAAATAACAGTTCCTTTGGCCAATTTATCCAATCATCCTGCTTTCTGATTTTTACCAACTAATATGTACATAGGTTATTACCTACTAAAATGACTATAAGTCAGCAGTGATTGCAGTGAAGCAGATCGCGTAGTATGGAGACTAACAGTCTTGTGTAGGTACATACCTTCGCTTATAATAATCCTTTGGTCTAGTAGGTCAATACTCGACGTGATCCAACGAAATCAGCCTTCGAGCTAGGATCGGCGACGTATACATATATCCGGTCATTGTGTACGTGAGTTCATTTGTATCACAGTCGATTTCCGATTGAAACCTAATCACAACTCTAATGTCGAAGACGTAGAAGCGTTTTTAGAAAGATTTTATCGAAACTTCTTTCCGATTCATATTAACTTAACTATACATTGCAATAACTACTTAATTGCGTGTACATAAAGTTGAACACAGATTTTGGAATATTATGGAATCAGCGGAAATCGATTAATAAATGTTCGATTATAGAATGAAAAAAAAAGAATAGTATCGATACTACGTTTTTCTACTCCCGTACTTTTATTTGTCATTTAAAGGGTCGTGCACACACCTTTAAACCCCTATCTTATAGTTGTCAAGACAAGTATTTAGTCTATTCCCCTAAAAAAGTATTTGTGCATACACGCAGTATCTTTTTGGCACTTTTACGATATTTCGTGTAATCACCACTTAAAAAATATTATATGAAATACATTGTTGCCAACCTAATTTTAATTGTCATCTCTGACAGATGAGTGAACCATAGACATGTTTTTTTTTATTTCTTTCATTCTTTTCCCGCCCGTACCCTTTATTCTTTGCTGCTTCTTGAATGAAAAATATTTCTTAAATTTACAATTTTTTTTTCAAAGTAAGTGCTTGGTCGTAGAAAAAGTATGTTGTATGCAACTTTGTTTAACTTAGTCAAAAAATACTCGTGGCGTCTTTATTAACAATTTTCGGCTTTGCCTCAAATTGTTACTCACGCTACTCGCCTTTTTTGACCTCTCTTAAACAACGGTTGGTCGGTTGCATAAAATAAAATACTATAAAAATAGAATGGAAAACGTTATTGTATTTGTCGTCGTCACGCTGAATTAAATATAACTATCGGTTTATAATAAAATTAACTAGCGACCCGCCCCGGCATTGCACGGGTTAACAAATTATACATAAACCTTCCTCTTGAATCACTCTATCTATTAAAAAAACCGCATGAAAATCCGTTGCGTGGTTTTAAAGATCTAAGCATACATACAGACAGACAAACAGACAGCGGGAAGCGGATTTGTTTAATACTATGTAGTGATGATAACGTGCCTACAATTGATATCAGAATTGATAAGTATTATTAAAAAATATAAATGTTTCACTTGTATGATATACTCGATGTACAAGTGGAAGTGGTATTATTATTATATTGGACCATACTCACATTAAACTAGGGGCTGCTAAGAACCATCTGTAGTATTAATCTGTTTTATCTTAGTTTTACCTAAATCAAAATGGGATTCAACTCTGCGATGAGGTCAGAGATGAATCACGTTACGCACGGGACACTTCCAACCTGCCATGCGGTGGACCGAGTTAGCAATAACGCTTGCTCCCTCTAACGCATAACTATGCCCCATAGATGGCGTACCCTGACCTAATATGTGTACTGGTCAGTGGGTACTAATCTAAAGTCAACATAGACAACATATGATTTCTGATAAAACACCTCAAAAAAATGGTGGTCTTGTGACTAAATTCCACAATCATGCATCAATGTCCATTAGGTATCTACACATCATTTACTTTTATAACAAGTGCTGATAATCGACACATAAGTAGTGTAGGCAACACGATAACACAGTTAACGATTTCAAGTACGATGATAAAATTAAAATTAATCTTCTAGAACGTGTTACGTAAATATTAATGGAATATAACAATATGCCTTTGTACAAATTCTACTAACATTTTCATTATGATACTACCATTTGACCGTACAAGGATAATAATGCCAATAAAGGGATAAATAACAAACAGAAGTAAGCTATAATATGTTAAACATTTATTTATATTTTAAATACATTTCGCATACAATCTAACATCACATTATTATTTGAGATATAAATTATTAGAGAGGTACACAATCAAATCTCTGCACAATGAACACCTACTGTAAGCTTAAACATAAAGAAACATAATATGGAAAATTTATGATTTGGATAGTATTTCTTTCATAGCAAGTTCAATTTTAAGTTGTATACAAGCAACTCTTTCTTGGAATATTTGATTTATCAAACTCAGTCTTTTCTGTTCTAACATGGCGTTTTCTTTGATCAGTCTCTGTCTCAATTCTTGCTCTTCGGGCGTATAATTTTCTTTGTTTTCCTTATTGCCCTGCAAATTGGCTTCCTGCTTGTTTTTCAATGCCACATGGCTTCGTAGTTTAACGATTTCAAATTGTTCGGAATTTATTTTGGCTTGCAGCAACGACTTTAATTGTAGATACTCTGCGTTTTCTAATTCTAAACGCAGTACTTTTAGTTCCTTTTCGGTTAGTTTCGGTTTGTCCTGCTCCGGTTCGGGAAAAGGTTCCTCGGCCGGCGATTGTTTTGCGTCTTCGAATTTCAAATCGAAATCGTTTTTATTGGCCAATCTTGGTGGTTCTTTAGTTTCTTCGAAATTTAAATCGAAGTCGGTTTTGTTTGTCCGGATAGGCTCTTTTTCATCGAATTTCTCTTCAAACTTTACTTCGAATTCGTTTTTGTTTGGGTGTATTCTAGGTGGTTCCTTAGGATCTTGGAATTTGATATCGAAGTTATCTTCAAATTCGACGGGGAATGTGGGGTCAGGAGCGTTAGGGGAGTCTGTGTCGTCGGGGAAGGCTTCGGACGGCGTGCGGGGCTCGGGGTCGGCGGGGGCCCCGTGCGAGGTGCTGGGAGCGGGCTCGTCCTCTGTCTTCTCGTCGATCGACGGCTGTTGCGGCTGCAGCGAGTTTGGCTCCACGGATTTTTGCTTTGATCGGAGTTTTCTCTGCGAACAATAAGTTACAATAAAATTAGAGTTAGACATACAATACGCTGCCAAGTAAAATATTGTGGTACAAATTAATAAGGTTAGTTTGTAATCACAATCAGATCGGAATGATATCAGAGAATGGATCGCTACGCTATCGGCAGTGGATGCCTAGAGATAAGCCTAAACAATTTATACTCAAATTCAGTATATTTATGTTATTAATCTATTTTGTCCTAATTTATGGACGCTAGCGAATAGATAGATAGATAGATAGATGATTTATTTCATGAAAGACAATTACATAATAAGTTTGCATTGATGTCAAAAATATAAGAATTTCTATCATGATCGTCAAAATAAAAATAAAAATGGAAATAATAACAATACTAATGAAATAAAATTATAGCTCCAATAAGGATTGTCAACACAATTAGAATAAGAGTAAGTAGGTAAATACTTACAAATCCAAAATATAAATTTACAATGTCAGAACTTACGAGAATACAAGAACAGAAAAAATAAAAACAAAACAAAAAAATAAAAACAATGAATATCGGGTACCTACAAATAATCGGGTAAAATTAATCTTATCTCCTCCTGACAGACCATAATCCTATGTAACTAATGGCTCCTCTACACGATGGGCCAACGCCGGCCACTCCAAGGGACGCAGCCATGCGGTAGAATGAGATAGCAATATCACTTGCTCCTTCTAACGCATAAATGCTATAATGGTTAATTTATTAGCTTTGGGAATTTGATCTCTAACTAATCGACATAAGGTCGAGTTTTCAATGGCTTAAGTATATCTATATCGCTAGTCGAATGCCATGGCATAATTCAGCAGCTCTCTTAATGACTCGCTGGACCAGCGGTACGACGATGAGACTTTAGTGCAAGAGGTCGAGCGTTCGATCCCCGGCTCGTGTAGTATCTTTTTCTATTTATTTATTTTTAAGTTTGTATTCCATACTGCAGTTTAGATTCATGACTTTAAAATAACAACCGTCTCGGGTCGTAGGCCATTCCCGCTCATCTCTTAGATGTGTTCACACCGATGTAGAAACGGCGATGTTATGTGTTAAGTTTACCCTCCAAAATGGAGATGAAATTGCAATGGTATAAATGACATGCAAATTCGAGCATAATTGAAATGTAAAACCTGTGTTTTACCTGTGTAATTAATAGACATTTTTTGCAATTTGTTTGTGTTTTATACGGCGAAGGGGTAAGTGCTATTATTAAGCTAAAAACAGAATCTGTAATTAAGCACTATAGGCATTACAATAGAATTAAATGAGTGCAATTGTTTTAGCCTCTGGACATGCCCTTCAAGTTCCGGGTTACAATTTGATGTCATATAACGATTGGACCGAGGACTATTCAGAATTCATTTTACGTCGCTAGCCGGTGGCAACTGGATAGGCAGGGTTCCAGATGTTGTAGAAAATCCCTCCTGGCGCCTAACAAAACTTAGATTAAGATAATTAGACTTAAGGATCTCATCCGCTAATTTGTATCTTACTTAGTATAACACTAGTTTTTAATTAAATTTATATAAACGTGATAGTTGGTTGTGTTTCTTACCTCAAGAACCCGTAATAAATAGCGCCCAACGTAAAAACAAGATACGGGTTGAGGTTACGTTAGTGTTAGACATTGTGTTCGTATCATAGTGCTTAAAAGGTTAATTATTATTGTTTTTTTTTTGATATTTTGTTTTGGTTGCAAATAACATATATGAATAAGTTTAACATGAAAATAGCTTTGTAAGTAATTGAACGTTTATATACCATTATAATTAATGATATCATAGTGCGTAGTGTTGTAAAACTCGTAGTGCGTTACCGCTTATAATTTTATTTCTTTTCTTTCTTTCTCATGATTTTTTAACGGTTTTTTTTCCCCTTATGTTCCTGATTAGGCAGTAAGGACGAGTTGTAGTTTGTGGAAATAAATAATTTTAAGATAATTAGTGAATATGGATCCGAACTTTTTACTAAAAGATGAGCTGGAATTTGAACTTGCGTGCCGTGGGGTTACCATTAAAAGTTCTGTACCGGTATTGAAGAAGCTTCTCAGAGAACTCATGTTAGGTGATACGTCGGGGGCCTCCGGGACAGGTAATAAGACGGTGTTAGGGGTCAGTGACAAAGTAACCGCCGAATTACAAACATGTGCATCGAAGTTAACAGTTTTGAGCAATTATATAACAGAAGTCGTAGGGAAGCCTGACCGAAATTTATTTAAAAGGTTGGTGTCCAGATTATATCATGTTATTAACAGGTTAAGTCTCGTATCGTCTGGTTCAGAAGCTGAAAATGAGTGGCAGGCAGAATTAACACAAAAAGCATACTCCCTCTTAGGTAAGTTGGAGGAACAAGATGATTTGACAGAAAATGAAGACTTAACAGAAGAGGACAAGAAAGTGCTGCAGGAGACATTAGGAGACGTAGGGCAGCAGATTATAGTAAAGTTAGACAGCGAAAGAGAAGGCACATCTAAGCCAAAGGAGGTAGGCCTAACCAAGCAGGTGGAAGAGGAGGCACGGGTTAATAAAGGTATAGACATTAGAGAAGGTCAGTTGGGGAAGGCGGGGAGTAGCAGAGATAAACTCATACGAACATCTACCCTCGATGAAGACTTTTCCACACGTAAGCTTGTGCCAATCGCAAAATGGGGAATAAAGTTTTCAGGGAGCAATACCTCGAGTGTAAACGCCTTTATTGAGCGGGTCAGTGAACTTAAGGAAGCAAGAAATGCGTCTGATGACGATCTATGGAGGTGTGCGATAGATTTCTTTGAGGGTGACGCGTTGATATGGTATAGGGCTAACAAGGAGTATGCCACTTGTTGGGAAGAGTTAGTGATCCTTCTCAAACGCACATTTCAGCCACCGTTTTATCAAGAGGAGTTGCTGACGGAAATTAAAGCGAGAACTCAGGGCAGAGATGAATCGGTGGTGATTTACATTTCAATTATGCAAAATATGTTTAACAGACTACCTACAAAGATCACGGAAAAAGAAAAAATCATGATAATACTACGTAACATTCAACCCTACTACCAGCGAGCAGTTTGTAGAGATGATTTTTCTTCACTTATGGATTTATTTAATGTATTGCGGGTGGTAGAGCGAACCAAGATACATTGCGACAATTTTAAGGAACCTCAGGTACCTAAAAACTTGCTTGAACCAGACTTAGCTTATAAACTACCACAGGTCGCTTCTGGGGTTACGGAGGTCAGTGAGCTGGTTCATATGTCAAAAACAAAGGTGGAACCGCCGGTGGCTCAAAGGAGGTGCTGGAACTGCCGTGAGGCTGGACATTTGTTCAGAGATTGCACTATACCAAGACAACGCTTGTTTTGTTATCGTTGCGGACGTTTTGGTATTTCTTCAAAGGATTGTAAATGCACAAAGGGAAACGCTCCGGGGGAAGTTTCAAAACCTGCCCAGTAAACTTACCCC
The DNA here is from genome assembly GCF_948474715.1 of Cydia amplana. NCBI lineage: Eukaryota > Metazoa > Arthropoda > Insecta > Lepidoptera > Tortricidae > Cydia > Cydia amplana. The sequence continues at coordinate 8,185,347 of NC_086069.1, read as the reverse complement.
ATGATAAAAATACAGAGTGGCAGGAATGGTTGTTGGTAATAAGAAATTTTTTTTCGCAGGGACATAGGGAAATGTGTCCGGTGTTAGTCAATAAGGAAAATGATAACAGGACATATGTATACGTAGATATTATGCAGGTGCAGTTGATTGGCATGCTAGATGGCGGGGCAAGTCGGACAGTAGTTAACGAGACATATGCAGAAATTTTAAGTTCCCTAGGATTGAGGCCTGTTAAAGTTAACAATGTGCAGGCATCCACAGCGGGAGGAGAAAATCACGATATCACTCAGATATTCCATGTTCCATGCAAGTTTGATAACCAGTACAAAGTCATCCCGATTTTAGTTATGCCAACTTTGAAACAAAATCTGATATTAGGTAGAGATTTTTTTATTCAATTTGGAATTGTAATAAAGTTTAGAAGCGAACTTATGTTAGATCAAACTGCAGTAGAGTCTTTGACACTAAGGGATAGTGCGGTGATTTCCAGAGAATGCTTAGAAACACATCAGCAAGCACAGTTGGCGGATATTATAGACGAGATGAAACGAACAATTGGGACAGGTAATCTTGGAAGAACGGATATGTTAGATCACACAATAGATACAGGGGAGGTAAAGCCAATCCACCAAAAGCAGTAAAATTTTTCTCCGGTGATAAAAAAAGAAATCGAGAGGGAATTGGATGACATGCTTTCTAAAGATGTAGTTGAGCCCTCGGTTAGTGCATGGTGCTCGCCTGTACTCATAGTTAAAAAACCCAACGGGGAGAACAGGTTGTGCTTAGATAGCAGGCAATTAAATAAGGTAACAAAGAGGGACACATATCCACTGCCACGAGTGACTAATATCCTAGATAGCCTTCGAAATGCAAAATATCTAAGCACTATTGATTTGAAGTCAGCTTTCTGGCAAATACCCCTGTCAGAAGGAAGTAAAGAGAAAACTGCATTTGCGATAGCAGGCAGAGGCCTGTTTCAATTCAAAGTCATGCCATTTGGCCTGGTGAATGCTTCTCAAACCCAGCAACGACTAATGGATATTCTTTTTTGCTCTAATGAAGATAAGGTGTGGTCTTACTTGGACGACATAGTGATATGCTCAGCAGATTTTGAGGAACATTTGATCCTGTTGAGGAAGGTAATGAACACTTTGCAAAGGGCCAAGTTAACAATTAATGTTGAAAAATGTCAATTTGCTCGGTCTAGTTTACGATTTCTTGGCTATGTCATAGACAAGGATGGGTTAAGGACAGACCCTGAGAAGGTATCGGCAATATTGAACTTCCAAAGACCTAAGACCTTTAGAGAACTAAAGCGTTTTATTGGGCTAGCGAGTTGGTACAGGCGCTTTGTACAAGATTTTTCAACAATAGCAGCGCCACTTCACGACTTAACAAAAGGCAATAAGAAAAAGCTCCTAGACTGGAATAAAGAGGCCGAAGCAGCATTTATCAGGTTGAAAACCTTACTTACAACAACGCCAGTAATGACATGCCCAGACTATTCTAAGCCATTTATTATACAGTGTGACGCCTCAAACACGGGCGTAGGAGCTGTATTGTGTCAAAAGGAGGGCGATGTAGAGCAACCAGTGGCGTATTTGAGCAGGAAACTTACGGATCAAGAATGTCGGTATTCTACGTCTGAAAGGGAGTTGCTGAGTGTGGTGTATGCGGTCGACAAATTTAGGCCATATATCGACGGTACACATTTTACGGTCATAACAGATCATAGTGCATTGCAGTGGTTGCACAAAATGAAGGACCCTCACGGTAGACTGGCCAGATGGGCGATGAAGCTTCAACAGTTTAGTTTCGACATCATTCACAAACCAGGTAAAAGTCACACAGTCCCAGACGCGTTATCAAGATCCAAAGTAATTTCTGAAATAAATAATATAGAAATACTAGATCATCATAAAGATCAATGGTATAGAGATAAGGTGAAACAGGTTAGTGACAGTACGGAAGCATCAGATTGGAAGGTGTCTGGGGGGCAATTATTTAAGAAGATGAGTTTGAAGTTGTACCCAAAGTCAAGTGCTTGGAAATTAGTGGTACCAGAAGTCTTACGGAAAGAAGTATTTAACGAATGTCACGACAAGCCCACAGCAGGTCATCTGGGGGTTCGTAAAACATATTTTAAAATTAAACAGAAATATTTCTGGCCAAATATGTTACAAGAGGTTAAAACATATGTAAGTAACTGTGAGACTTGCGCAAAATATAAAGTGTCTCAACAGGCACCCTATGGTCTAATGGGCCAGCACAGAGACGCTACAGGACCTTGGCAAGTACTGTCATTAGATCTGATGGGACCATTTCCAAAAAGTAAGAAATGTAACACGATGCTACTGGTTATTACGTGCTGGTTCAGTAAATTTACACTACTCTTCCCATTGAGAACCGGAAAGGTTGAAAAAATATGTGAAATCCTGGAGGAACAGTTTCTGTTATTTGGAGCACCCCAAGCCATAATCTGTGATAATGGTAAGCAATTTGTTTCACATTTATTTAAGGATCTGGCGGTTAGATATAATTCGAAGATATGGTACACCCCGAATTACCATCCCCAAGCAAATCCCACAGAACGCGTGAATAGGGTCATAGGGACTATGATAGCATCATATACTACGGCAAAAAAACACAACGAGTGGGATGTACATTTGCAGGAATTTGGCAATGCCATTAGGACAGCTAGGCATGAAACTACGACATATACACCCTCTTACCTATTTTATGGCCGCGAAACGGCAGTTCCTAACCCACACACGGTCAACTTTGGAGATGAATCAGATGCACAAAATATGCCGCCACATCCAGATGTAACGAATTACATAAATGAACTAGAACACAGGCGCAAGGTATTCGCCGTGGTGCGGGAACGCTTAAAAAAGGCACACGAAAGCAGTACAGGGTATTACAACAAAACTAGAAGGCGTTGTGAGTTTCAGGTGGGAGATGTGGTATTACGTAGAACAAAATATTTGTCGAACGCTCAAAAAAAGTTCAAGGCGAAGTTAGCTCCTAAATTTGAAAAGGCCGTTATTACAGCAAAATTATCAGAGAACGTTTATCGTCTTAATAATGCATATGGCAAAGATATTGGAGTGTGGCATGCAAAAGATTTGAAGATGTAAAAAAAAAAAAAAAAGAAGGATTTTTTTTTTCAAGAGGGAGAGGGCATATATAATGGTTAATTTATTAGCTTTGGGAATTTGATCTCTAACTAATCGACATAAGGTCGAGTTTTCAATGGCTTAAGTATATCTATATCGCTAGTCGAATGCCATGGCATAATTCAGCAGCTCTCTTAATGACTCGCTGGACCAGCGGTACGACGATGAGACTTTAGTGCAAGAGGTCGAGCGTTCGATCCCCGGCTCGTGTAGTATCTTTTTCTATTTATTTATTTTTAAGTTTGTATTCCATACTGCAGTTTAGATTCATGACTTTAAAATAACAACCGTCTCGGGTCGTAGGCCATTCCCGCTCATCTCTTAGATGTGTTCACACCGATGTAGAAACGGCGATGTTATGTGTTAAGTTTACCCTCCAAAATGGAGATGAAATTGCAATGGTATAAATGACATGCAAATTCGAGCATAATTGAAATGTAAAACCTGTGTTTTACCTGTGTAATTAATAGACATTTTTTGCAATTTGTTTGTGTTTTATACGGCGAAGGGGTAAGTGCTATTATTAAGCTAAAAACAGAATCTGTAATTAAGCACTATAGGCATTACAATAGAATTAAATGAGTGCAATTGTTTTAGCCTCTGGACATGCCCTTCAAGTTCCGGGTTACAATTTGATGTCATATAACGATTGGACCGAGGACTATTCAGAATTCATTTTACGTCGCTAGCCGGTGGCAACTGGATAGGCAGGGTTCCAGATGTTGTAGAAAATCCCTCCTGGCGCCTAACAAAACTTAGATTAAGATAATTAGACTTAAGGATCTCATCCGCTAATTTGTATCTTACTTAGTATAACACTAGTTTTTAATTAAATTTATATAAACGTGATAGTTGGTTGTGTTTCTTACCTCAAGAACCCGTAATAATGCGTCTCTTGGAGTGGCCGGCGTTGGCCCATCATGTAGAGGAGCCATAAAGGGCAGCCTCCATTATATCAAGGTCGTTGATAGTCGTATCAGTCACTAGTCCAGTTTTGAGTTAATATTTGGCAAGAGTAAGCAAATATCGACTCCGCCACAGAATGAATAATAGTACCTACTAGGTACAGAAGGTCCACTCTCTAACAAAACGCGTTTATTACGATAGATATGACCGCGAGGTGCCGCAAGCGCGAGCAGGGGTCCGTTCCGTAGCGGTGCGCGGCAACTACTATGGCTACACACCAAAATTGGTGTGGGTCGCATATACTTGTAGGTACTACGCGATGAGATCGCGGAGTGAGCCACGCCTGACTCCGCTAAATATGAATAATACTTACATTTATCACTTTGTATGCATTGATTACGAACCAGCATATCCGTCTGGGCCTGGCTGCTATTTGTAAAACGATTCAAAATAAAGTTTCTAGTTATTTTGAATCGTTTTACAAAATAGCAGTGTTACTTGAGACCTTAAATTCGTTGATGTGTAAAGTCTAATTGACCGTTAATCTAGATGGCGTTGTACGGCTTCGTACATTATGCGGTAAAACTCTGGTAAGGCTCTGTATATTAAAAGTTGATCTTGAATAAAGACCTACATATTTGGAATATGTATCTTGAGCTGCGTGACTATTCCCTGCGTCGTTAACCTTAGTAATATCGTAGCTAAAAAAAGTAATAAATCCGTGTGGTACTATACAGCACGTCCACGGATGATTTTATTATTTCTTTTGCGGTACATATTCATGAAAAGAAATGTACTTTTATGTTCTTAAAAAATGTACTCGCATGGTTTTGGCATAGCGACATACAGGTCGTGGTCGTGCTGAGTAGATACTCCCTGGCACGACCACACTATATTTATGGTTAATTTAATGGTCAAATGAATACAAAACAAATGTACTCAAATTGTACTATCTACAAGCACATCAAAATGTGACAGTGGAACTGCAAAAATCACTGTCATGATTTAAAAAAGGTGAACCTAAGAAGAGAGCCAGCCACGGAAAAAGGTATGCAATTTATAGAGCAACGAAATCCCTCTAGTTAGTGTGCCATACTATCATTATTAAATATTCCGGGCGCCTGGCCTGCCGAACAATTTGATTTACGCATAGTCTTCTACTTTTTCTTAACACTTACCTAGGCGTAATCGAACAGAGTAGTACTATTATTTATTCTGTGACAGTGACAGAGTACAATAAGTAGAAGACATATACGTAAAGCAATTGTGAGTTAGGTGCAAATTGCTCATGATCTTCCTGCAGGCGCTCAAGTGGTTTGTGTACTTTCATCACCTGGCACTACTTTTCCCCCAAATAAAACGCCTGGCATTGATATATTTGAATTAAATACATAATTATCTATTATATCACACCAAACACAGAGCTCTATAAATTGCACACCTTCGATTGATTTTACAACCCCTTTGTTGCCCAACCACTCTCACACCCACCGCTGAACTGCTGCCAGGCGACCGGATTAATTAATAATGATGGCACACTAACTAGAGGGATTTCGTTGCTCTATAAATTGCATACCTTTTTCCGTGGCTAGCTCTTAAACCATTAGGTTCACCTTTTTAGGGTTCCGTACCCAAAGGGTAAAAAACGAGACCCTATTACTAAGACTTCGCTGTCCGTCCGTCCGTCCGTCCGTCCGTCTGTCACCAGGCTGTATCTCACGAACCGTGATAGCTAGACAGTTGAAATTTTCACAGATGATGTATTTCTGTTGCCGCTATAACAACAAATACTAAAAACAGAATAAAATAAAGATTTAAGTGGGGCTCCCATACAACAAACGTGATTTTTGACCGAAGTTAAGCAACGTCGGGCGGGGTCAGTACTTGGATGGGTGACCGTTTTTTTGCTTGTTTTGCTCTATTTTTTGTTGATGGTGCGGAACCCTCCGTGCGCGAGTCCGAATCGCACTTGGCCGGTTTTTTAAATCATGACAGCGATTTTTGCAGTACCACTGTCACATTTTGATGTGCTTGTAGATAGTACAATTTGAGTACATTTGTTTTGTATTCATTTGACCATTAAATTAACCATAAATATAGTGTGGTCGTGCCAGGGAGTATCTAGTCAGCACGACCCCGACCTGTATGTCGCTATGCCAAAACCGTGCGAGTACATTTTTTAAAAACATAAGTACATAAAAGTACATTTCTTTTCATGAATATGTACCGCAAAAGAAATAATAAAATCATCCGTGGACGTGCTGTATAGTACCACACGTAAATCCGTAGCCTTTGGTGATGAAGCCAGCGTACATTTCAATGTGGATTATCATTACAATTTGTTATAAAACGCACATGTATCTGTAAAATTAAAAACTTAATTCTGAGTCTTATTACAAACAAAGTCGTATTTAAAACGCACCTTGAGCTGCTTGATTACGCGATGCACCTCCCACAGCCGCCGGACACTCGCGATAAAGTTGGTGATAAAGTCAGCCTGCATCTCGGCGTTTTCTGGTTGAGGAGGGACTTCTGCTTGCGCTGCTCGGCGCTGATCTATCTTATTACTAACAACATAAGAGTCGTATTTAGAACGCACCTTCAGTTGCGTGACTATCCGCTGCGCCTCCCAGTCTCTGCCGGCGTGCATCTCTGCGTGGATTTGGTTGAGGAGGGACTCCTGCTTGCGCCGATTGGCGCTGATCTATCTTATTACAAACAGCATAAAGTCGTATTTGGAACGCACCTTGAGCTGCGTGACTATCCGCTGCGCCTCCCACAGTCTCTGGTCCCTCGCGTTGGTGATGAAGCCGGCGTGCATCTCGGCGTTTTCTGATTAAGGAGGGACTCGTGCTTGCGCCGCTCGGCGCTGATCTATCTTATTACAAACAGCATAAAGTCGTATTTGGAACGCACCTTGAGCTGCGTGACTATCCGCTGCGCCTCCCATAACCTCTGGTCCCTCGCGTTGGTGATGAAGCCGGCGTGCATCTCGGCGTGGATCTGGTTGAGGAGGGACTCCTGTTTGCGCAGCTCGGCGCTGATCTGTCTTATTACAAACAACATAGAGTCGTATTTAGAACGCACCTTCAGTTGCGTGACTATCCACTGCGCCTCCCACAGTCTCTGGTTCCTCGCGTTGGTGATGAAGCCGGCGTGCATCTCGGCGTGGATCTGGTTGAGGAGGGACTCCTGCTTGCGCCGCTCGGCGCTGATCTATCTAATTACAAACAGCATAAAGTCGTATTTGGAACGCACCTTGAGCTGCGTGACTATCCGCTGCGCCTCCCATAACCTCTGGTCCCTCGCGTTGGTGATAAAGCCGGCGTGCATCTCTGCGTGGATCTGGTTGAGGAGGGACTCCTGTTTGCGCAGCTCGGCGCTGATCTATCTTATTACAAACAGCATAGAGTCGTATTTAGAACGCACCTTGAGCTGCGTGACTATCCGCTGCGCCTCCCACAGTCTCTGGTCCCTCGCGTTGGTGATAAAGCCGGCGTGCATCTCTGCGTGGATCTGGTTGAGGAGGGACTCCTGTTTGCGCAGCTCGGCGCTGATCTCGGTCGCCGAGTCGGGGAAGTCCGCGGGGATGGACAGGAGGGGGGGAATGTATCTGGAATATTAGGTAATATGTAATAAAATCGCGTCGCGGACAAATTGGAAAAAATGTCATGTCTTGAGAATAGATTTATTGTTGTTGCTATAGTGGCAACCAAGTAGATCTTTTGCGTTTTATGAAGTACAGTCCGTTGACAGATTGACAGAAGGACAGTTAGCAACTAGTGCCGTATTGTTTTGTACCGTTAGCTAATTATTAAATAAATAAATACTGGATAATCTCATATAAATCGACCTAGTCTCACAGTAAACTTAATAAGGCTTGTGATGTGGATACTAAACGACAACTTTTGAACCAGGAAATTGGAAAAAACTGTTAAATAAATACCTACAGAAATACAAAGAATTAAAAAAAGTCCATTGTTGATCACCATAATTCTACTTACTTTTGTAAAGTGACGTCAGAGAAGAGTTTTTCGGCTTTGTTGATGAAATAGGTAATCAAATTGAGGGACATGTTGAGCGCCGGGCCCATAACCGTCGCTATGGTCTGAATGTTCACATTGTTAGTCTGTAACAAAGGCGAATTATTAGTGCACGGTGTTTATCGAAAGGGAACCAACCAATCGAAGAAGAAGCAGGCTAAGGTTGCCGTTGGCATCTGTTGGATATTTAGTAAGATACCTATAATAGTAGGGTATTTAAATTTTTTTAAGAATGGTATCAGTCGATCAGGTTTGTTTTGAGGATCAAATGTCTGCATGGGACCTATTGTCTTAAAGCAATACAAAAGTCACAAATGATGGTCACAAAAGTCTGGTACCCCCACTTTACTCACGAAACGCTTCTAAGAAAATGACAATACATCGTGACGTCACCATGTAACGTTAGAAGCCGTTTCAATGTATGGAAAACAAGGAAATTGCGATTTTGTCGGTGAAATATTGCGTTTAGGTATATTGTTGCTATACAATATTTTTTAATAAAATGTAAGGAATCGAATAGTACCATTATTTTTTTCCTATTTGGAAGTTAAATTTTTTGAAACTTTAAGATCTCGTATTTTTTAATAATTCTCATATATTTTTTAAGTTTCCAATGTATAGTTTTATAGATAGGAAATGAGCAATTTATCACTATACATTGGAAACTTATTTTTTTTTCTAGTTGGATTTAGTTATAAAATTCAACATGTGTCAAATAACCTATTATGGTAAAACTGATTCCTACCTGCTCATTAGCGACGACGCTCTCGAAGTGTCGCACGAGCCAGCCCAGCATGCTTCGGTTAGTCGGCGGGAGCTTCGCTATGAGCGCTACCACGGTCGCTTCCCGCTGCGGCTCGGCGATGGCCGTCGCTTGTTCGAATTGTCCATGGAGCTCTTGTGTTAGTATCGACTCGGGGAGTTCGCTGAAATATAAGTCAGTTAGATACTTAGATATGTATTTCACAAGTAAAGGTGATTGACAAAATAACACTTTTTTTGTATATAAGGTGAACTCGGGCTATTGTAGCTTGTAGACATAACAAAACATCTTACAGCGTTCGATTATTGTGATGTGGAACGTGTAAAACATTTAAAAATTTCCATGTTTTGCCTTTATCAGAAAGGTCAACTATCCGATAATTTATTGCATAGATATTGTTTTGTTTGGTGCGCGGTATAACGGAAGATCGGTGGAAGGAAAGAGAAGGGGCCGCAGGCCAACGCGATGGTCCGACCAGGTCATCAAATCGCTGTCCATCAAGGTCCATGTGCCAGAAGTCGCAAGGAATCCACAATCCGCAAGGCGCCGCCACTGGAGGTCACGACAAGGCGCGTTAAGCCGGGGCTAATTTGGCTTACATATTTCCTTTACAACTCTGCACAAACGTCCAAAAACAGGCAAGCCGGCGGGAGTCTGCTTTTATGGACGCGCCGCCACTGCGACCCTCAGCACTGAGGAGAACGAAGCAAGGACCGGGAGGGTAGGGATAACGGAAGATCTGTATAATTTCGTTGAAGTACCTTATAAAAGCCTTCAATATCGCGCAGGCGACGGGCACGTCCCAGTGGTAGGGGAAGGCCACCTCACGATCGGTGTACAGCTTGCGGAGCTGCTGTAGCTTGATCTTGTCGGCATCCGAGCGGTAAAGCTGGTTGGACTTCAACCCATTTGCCTGACGACAACAAAACAGTAACAAGGTTAACTAATTTAATTGGGTTATTCCCACTAGTTACCACCAAGTTGTTACCAGTGGTAACTACTGGGATTTTTTTCCCACCTTTTACCACTGGTAACTACTGGGAAGAATAACCCATTTAACTACTTATACTATATTACTCCCTTCGAATGGTTGGACTGTTCAATTGTATGTGAAGGCAGCATTGGTGACTTTCATAGAAAAAAGGGGTACTTTGATAGGCCATCACTGGGTACAACCAAAGGGCACGCCGCTCCGGTATGCGTGGGATAGATTTTTAACTTATATTATCGATTCGTGATTATTTATTGTGATTAGGTTAAAATAAAAGAAATCAAATATCACAATTCATGTTATATCCGTTTAATAAACTCGCAAACATTCGAGTTTCGGTCTAATTTAGTAAGTCATCAGGTACCTAAACATCCTCTGCCAGAAATCTCGAACGACTATTTAATAGGTATTTGGTTTGTAAAAACTCATATATTCAAGGTAATTATGGCCTTCAGATAATTCACGTGTATCTGTTATCGCGACCATGCCAATATTAAGAAGTCATCAATTAATACGTCAATCTACCCTTCAGATATGATGCGTTAGGTGCTGATTATTTTGAATGACACACAGATTAAGAGCTTAATGAACATGCAATAAGTACCTATTTTGGTTACACAATAAAAAAGTTAAAATTATATAATCGAGGGAAATTTAAACTGCTTATTTTAAGAAGGATTATTATCATGTCTTCACACTTTATTATAAAATTGACTAATGATTTTAGTACGATAGTTTTTTTGGCCTTATAAATAACGCTTGTATTGGGATGGTTTTTCAGTTGTCAAAGATAATTACCTATATAGGTGACAACCTCCGTATTAGGCATAGCCTTACAAAGAATAACCGTCTCGCATAATTAATACGACGGCCTCGGTAATGCCTGCGCCTCCTAAGAAAGGAAAGTACATTAACTGCACTAGTCTATAATAGATGCTATTACAAATGATAGAGGAAAAACTTGTGTTTTCGTGACTGCTCCACCTAAATTGACCTAGCCTGTATAAGATTATGGACGTGTACGATAACATCCAGACTTACCAAACATGTCAAATGTGATTATCTCCATACCTGTAGGTAGTCGATACTGTCTCGAACGACTAGGGGAAGACTGGTGTCGTCGTGGCATCGCGATCGCTCTACCGACTGGCTGAGTGGCACGCCGAATATTGGTAACGCCACTGGAAAGAAGAAACGGGTAGGTAAGTTAACTTTTCGGTTCAAGTATAATCAGATTTGATTAATATGTCCGAATACTCCGAATGTTTCTTAAGAACTCGATTACCATTCGATTATCCTAAAAAAGGCGAACTATATCAGGACACATTTTATAGTCGCGAAAGCAACTACAGGGATAACAGCATAATCAACCATTTTTATTTTATATATATAATAAAATAAGTACCTAATATAAATATACCTAATAAAATAATTTGAGCCTATATACGTCTCACTGCTGGGCACAGGCCTCTCATGCGCGAGAGGGCTTGGGCAATAGTCCCCACGCTAGCCCAGTGCGGATTGGGGACTTCACATACACCTTTGAATTTCTTCGCATTTTTATTTTAACGTCCTATATTTCAAAGTTGGACTCATATCTTAATTGCCATGCCAAACTCAAAATAAATTAATTACAATAACAGTGTAATTGGAATATTTGTCACATCATTAAATGTGGTCAACGCTTCACCTTTGACATCCACAAACTCGTCTAAATTATCAAAGTTTAAACACCTTAATGTTAATAGTTAAGATTATTTTTATCTACTCCAAGATTATTAAATACCTAAGAGTATTAACCTAAAAGAGCACGCGTGTATCTAATGAACTTAAAAATCAAAAATTGTTTACATGTACTTTATCTATATGCACCTTACTTTACTAGACATGTTTGAAAATGGCTTATCAACGCTCATAAAATAAAGCAGTCATTTCGATTGATCGTATTTATGGCCTAATTTGAAGACACTACATTATAAGACGTAATTCAGCATCCCATTCTCTTTTAAACATGAACCTTTATCTTTATTTAAGTCATGAGTAACTATTCTCATCAGAGAATATCATTCAACTTGTTAATAATGCACAATAAAATAAAACAATACATCTTATCAAACAAACAAGATGGGTCTTGCGATCGATGTGATAGCCGTTAGGGAACGGATTCATAACTTAATTTATCATTATCACTAACTAAACTTTCACTGAGATTCAGGCAACCAACTCAATTAGGCACTGTGCTGTTATCTTCAGTCGTGACTTAGATAGTGACACTGGCTTATCAGTGTTATCAGTGAAAATAAAAGTTGGATGTAAAAACTTAATGGAAATTTAATTACGTCAGACAAATTATTTTGATTTGACGGTTACTGATTGGAAACTCATGTTATTTAAGCGATATCTTCCAGTACTAAAATATGTTTTTACCTATCAAATATGTTTAACTCTGAAAGCGTCAATCGCACGAAAACGAAATAATCTGGTTAAACAAGAAATAACCTCCTAAGGCCCTATGTGCATTACAATGTACACTCCGTTTAAAGCCAGGTTTAAACACGGAACCCTAAAAACAGCACATACGTATAACTCGTTAAATTTAGCATGTAGATGTTAAAATAAGTTTCGTGTTTTGAGTGATTGTGATAATCAACTGATATATTTGTTGAAATTAGGAATGCGAAAATGATTCAAAGCTGCCAACATTTTTAGCTATGCATTATGGACCTGAAAAGTGCGTATAGGTACATAGGTACCTACACGATTTGTAAGGGTGCACGCATCAACACTCAACCGGCTGTTATCGCCTCAGTATTGAGATACGAGATATTTAAGGAGTAAGTTTTGGTTACTTTATTAAATAAAAAAATATGACTCACCTCCTAAAGTAAATATTTCCTCGAACGGCACTCCCGAAGTCACAGTGGAGGGCATCTTTATGAGTTTCTTATCTTTTTTATCCTTGTCCTTCTCCTTCACTTTGTCTTTTTCCTTCTCTTTCACCTTCTCCTTGTCTTTGTCTTTTACTTTTTCTTTCTTTTCATCTTTGAGTTTTTCTTTCGACTCCAATTTGAACTTGGCTTTTTCTTCTTTTTCCTAAAAAGAAGCAAAGGTACAATATATTGCTGATTTGCCATCTCCGGTAAGCTAGTTATCCAAAACTGAATAACACATCAATTACGAATATATCGTTAAAAGTGGTAAGGTAAATTTTCTACAAGTGCAACGAAACGACTCTCCTTTTGCAATAGACGTTTGTTTTTATATCACTATAATAACACACAGATCGTAAACCAGGGAGCAAGCACAGAATAGAACACAACACGAACTTTGTAAGCTAACGAAAGTTCCCCAGATTTTTTATTACTACTGTTTATATTTTCAAAAAATCAAATACGTTGCAATAATAGATACATGCTAAAATCTTAAAACTTATCTGAACTGTTAACGTATACTTTTCTCTTTATCTTATCTCTTTATTACTTCAGCATATTATCGCAGATGACAAAAAAACTATCTCATTCCTAATTAATACGCACGTAGGGTAGTTACAAACAGTCACAAAAATAATCTATAACCGATAGAAAAGTAAGCACCTTCGTAAAAACGGTCCGTAGGTGGTGCATGACGCAGTTTTGAAGCGCAACTGAACAAACCTTCGGTATTGTCCCGCCAAGGCCGTACTACCTACTAACAAATTATGAATAATGAAACCTTCCCAACCGTGAACTTATGGTAACTTGAACTTTATGTACGTATGCATAAAGGTCATTGTCGGTGTAGTTTTTTTTTTGCAGTTATAGTGACCGAATACTTGTAATGTATTCTAATGACCCAGTTTAGATTAAGATGTTACCTATGCTATTTTTATTTTTACACGACTGCCCAAAAAAAGGAGTGTATTGTTTTAATCCTATGCGGTTAACCCGCGCAATTCAAACGCCAATTTCTTTGGACACTGATGATAGGTAATGATGATTGATGATAATGATGATATTTCCGGTTGTTTGGTAACATTCAGGAACCTCTCTGCCAATTAACTAGAAATATCGTCATAATATTAAGTAAAAAAAAAATTACAATGTTTTTTTGTCGCACAATCCTCAGTAGGTAGGTACCTATTTATGCGACAAAATGAACAAACCAGTATTTTTGCATAATTATAATAGCCAATGTCACTAAGCTGCACCGAGTCATACCTATTAGGTACATATATTTTAAAACGTATTAGCCAGAGGTTGCCAGAGGTTACGGTAAAGGTGCGTGGTTAAATGTTTAGTAATAATTAAGTTGATCAAAGATCATACTCCACGAATACAGGTTCGCAGAGACCTCGGAATTAACTCCCCATGGCACATCTTCAAGAGCCTAGCCTGTGTCAGGAGCCGTTAAATTACGTACAGATCTGGTAAATGCGCTCCTAGCCCTATGTGCTTGGGTGCGAGTACAGTTCGCGAGCGGTTCACAAATGGCGCGCCAGCCACGTTTTTGGTAGATCTGGTCACCAGATTCTGGTGCATAAAAATTATATATCAAAGATTGTATTAATCAGTAGAGTCTGGCTAATGAAAGTTGAGCCTGAGATAACGCGGGAATTTCAATAAAAACCGCACCTGGCAATTAAATTACTATGCAATTAAATGACAGCTTGAAACTGACAGCTTATTTGATAGGAAAAAAAGTTGCCATATAAAAAGTTTTAAATAAATCTCAGGCTCAACTTTCATTAGCCAGACTCTAACCCTTTGGTGTTCATAAGGCCAAATGTATAGTGTAATGGACCCTTTATTAAGCGACACCTTGACCCGAGCTGTTTAAGCCCACGCGCTTGTCACCTATAATTGAAAGGGACCAAATTGGTATCACTAATTGTATCTCTTTGAACGCCACGCCTATCGTGCGCGGCGCGTCGTCTTGAGTTTTGACAGAATGCACGAAGGTTGATATTAGGCTGTAGACGTGCGCGTCAGTACGTTTTTGGCGGTCAATGGGATTATATTAAGCCCTTTAACGGGCATAAAGGTGTCAGTAATTACGCAAAATAGAACCCTATCACTTTGAAATAAAGTTCAAAATCATTATGGGAAACATATTCCCTTTGTAGAGCATAAAGTGAGAGTTGAGTATTAAGAAATGGGTTGCGATGTTTAAGTGTACCTAGATGCAGTGACAAAGTAATAGGTTAGCTGCTCCTTCCTAATCATGACATGTACTGTACCTACTCTTTATGTAACACCGTAATGATTGTCAATTGTTAACAAATGGATACACAATAAACCCCTCTACTTCAACCCTTTAACCGCCAGAGTCTTATATATTATAAGACATTACATATCCAGCTCATTTCGCCACAGTCTGATAAATAAGACAAAGATCTGATTTGGTTTTACAGCACATTTATAACTCCCGTAACTATGCCAACCTTACTCTGCGTGGTACAATTACTGTCAGTGGCGACACGAGCACGCTCGATCAAAAATTGCTGGCGGTTAAAAGGTAAAAAAAAATGCTGATATTAAAAATCACTGAAATGTATTTCCGTAAATTTGATTTGATAATGTCAAATTCATGAAAATTTGGGCCTCCTACCCAAGAGTTCACATTTTTGCAATGGTGACCACCATTTTTAGTTCTCCAACAATTAACAAGTACTATTCAGTATTTTTAAATGTTGTTGACAGTTGTCATAAATAAGGGGTGATGCAGACCATGTACCTACTTGTTTCCCAATAGCATAAAATAAAAAAGTTACCTTGTCTTTTCCTTTCAATTTCTCGCGTTTTTCTTTTTCCTTCTTCTCTCTCTCCCTCTCTTTCTCCCTTTCCTTTTCTTTTTTCTTCTCCTTTTCAGTCAATTCTTTCTGCTTGGTAACATCGTCAACTTTCTCCTTGTCTCTGGATTTCTCCCGTTTCTCCTTGCTTTTAGTGCTAGAGGGGAACTTAAAAGACTTTGTCTTCTTATTTTTTGAAGGGCTCCTGTTGAAAATACTTTAATTCAATGTTATGTTGCTTCTTTGTAACTATTCTGCGTCATTAGTACAGTCAGTACCGCTGCTACTGCTGACTGTACAGAATTCTAAAACTTGTTCAAAGTGGTGTATACAGTCAAAACCAGATATAACAACATTGAATGGACCATATACCTATGGATGCTGTATCTAATAGTTGTAATAAGCTATATACACAAGTAAGGATGGTATTCCACCTGTCCAATTTCTTGGTCCAATGTGCATTGTGTCTCACTCTCTCAATAAGCCAAATCGGAGACGCTAATACACCTTTTGAAATTGGACAGGTGGAATACCACCTAAGGATAGTAGGGGTTATATTATTGCATAGACTGAGTATAACCACATTAAAATTTAAATAAAATAAACTAACTTGGTATCAGTGTCTTCCTCAGGTGAACTATCTCCCTCTAATGCAGCATAGCCTCTATCTTTTTTCTCTTTCTTGTCTTTCCTGCGGCCCAACAGGTCTTTCTTGCTGGGTTTTTCGTGGTCATCACTGACTAAAATATTCAAAAAAGTTTACGTAAACCTATGCCCAACAACCACTTACAAGGTCAAGTAATACATTTTCTGCATTATACAGATAGACAAATAAATTTAATGAAATACTAAAGAATGCATTCATCTGTATGAAGTGTTTACCCTGCCCTGCCCTACCCTACCGTTATGTGAAATGTATGTAGCGAACCTCTTTGATTCGCTTACCTCCGCCTGCGAACGCACACCGAATACATTCCCATGTCCAAATCGATATTCTACAGAAGATACAGAAGTTGTATTTTAAACACAGTTTCTGCTGGTTTGAGCATCGGACTACGCTAAATCAGATTCTAAAGTAATAAACATTGATATGCTTGAAATACGCAGTTTGTGTAAATAACTTACAATCACTTTCGTTACTCTTACGCCCAGTTTCTGAGGCATACAGTCCTGGAAAATCTTTCTCTACATCTGGACTTTCGAAATCCATGGTAAATACACTGAAGTAATTAGTAAAATTGTGAATATTGTGATTATACTTTACAGTAACCATACAGTAGCAATCACATTTTTGACAGTTATGAGGAGTTTTTTTTATTAGTTAAACTTTATAATATCAGTATTGCCAGTGAAAAATTTGGTATACTGCTACTCGACACTGGATGGCACTGTAATCAAAACTTTTTACGTTCCGAATCGTAAATTGTAAATCGTACTGTATTATTGAATAATCCACAAATTCAATTATTTTACACCATTCCATGAATATCGCTCTTGTTTATCAGTTATATTGGTAAATTATGAATTTTTAAGATTTCTTTTCAATTTCATAACAGTATTAAATAGAATAGTAATTATTATGTTTAGGTAACAATTCGCCCAATTCGGACCTGTCTAGCTGTCAGTACCTTCGCAAAAAAGGGATTCTTTCCGTATAGTCTGTGGCGTGTTTACGTGTAAAATGTCAACAAACGTCATTCGTATTTTGATTTTGGATTATGGATGGATGGAAAAAGTAGAAAGGAAATTTATTAAATTTGACATGCATTTTAATTATAGTTTATACTTGTAAGTAATGATAACCTGTTTTATTTTAAAATAATGTGAAAGTATTCTTATAGATTTTAGTATTAATTAGAAAAATGTTAACTTGCCTTTGCAAACTTAGTCTTGTTTATAAGCTGCGCTACTGTATTCTCAACAATTATTATTTTATTTCAGACATGTGTAGATATTTAAAATGGCTTGGCTCGCCGACCTCGCTGGTAAAGCGGAGACGCTACTCAACAACTTAGACGAGCAGACTGGTGCCGCTCTACGAAGCAATGGCCCTAGGAGGAGACATGAAGAGGAGTTTCCCGCACCTATTGGAAACAGATCAGCAAGTCCGAAAACACGATTTCCAACATCAAGGACACCATCAGTGAATGAAGTAAAACCAAATTATGGTGCTAGAAAAATAATGCTGACTTCTAAACCGTTAGAAAATGACTATAAAAAAGATCTTCCCAGGAGAACTATGACTATGAAGGCACTGCCTAAATCAACTTATGACAATGGTCCTGGAACTTTAGTTGGTGGGACTATGCCTAGTGAATATTATGGAATCAGACACAGAAGTGAGAAATATTAAATTGATCTTAATTATTTTTACAATATTAGTGTGTTACTGTACAGTTAGTATTGTCTAGTACTACTGCAGTACTAATTACTTTAATATTTCAAGTATAGACACTAATACTAAGTAGGAAGTATGTTTAATTAAAGTTAACAAAACCCTATCAATTAATTTAATCAATCACTTACTTCATACAGAAAATTATAACATACAGGTGTAGCCACATGGCAATACTTATTTATTATAACTATAACTATTATAAGGCAAGTTACTATGCTGTTTTAAGTTTTTTGTAATTTTATCACTATTATTTCAGGATCAAGCTTACCAACAAAGAGAGAACTAATGTATCAACCAAACTATGCCTATAATATGAATGATGTAATAGTTGAAAACACTGTATTGAAAAATGAACTCAATGTTGTGCACAAAGAGGTGTCACAGTTGCTTGACAGACTGGGACAGACCGAGGATGGTAATGATGTAGTTAGTGAACAAGGTATAGTAGTAACTAGTTTGTATGGTTTGGGTAGTTTAGTAGCTAGGTAGTTCTGGACTCGGCAAACCATGGTTTGCAAGCTATAGTTCGTTTTTTTTCGCATTAGAAAAAAGGTAAACAATCTTGATGTGTGTTTTAATTGAAAAACATGTTTTAAAAATAAGTCACGGCAAATATGTAACAATTATGAATGTATTACGATCATTTATATTCTTCTGCTTTCATAAGTATAAGTTACTGATTTTTAAAAAGCGTTTTCAATTAAAAGACATGTCAAGATCGCTTACCTTCTTTCTAATGCTAAAAAAACGAACTATACATGTGGATATTTGTAAGTACAATTGTGGTTCTTCAAGTCACTAAAAACATGAATATTTGACCACTCAAAACCACTAAAACCACTAAAACCACTGGTAAAACCACTTTTAGACCACTAGAAACAACATTTGCAGCAATCATAATGCGATTGGCTCTTCTCAAAAGTTTGCAGACTCCTGAGGTAGTTCATAGTTAGTATGGTAAGGTAATGGTATAAACTTGGAGGAAGAAAATTTCATGAAAATTACTAGTAATCAGAGAGAGTTCTTTTCATTTGTTCTTATAAGTAGTCTGTGATCTAAAGACCATACTGCCAGTGCCATCCTCAAACTAAAAGGCTGCAAAAGCCTAAAGCTTGAGGATGGCTACAATATTGGAACAGATACGTCTTAATTGTTTATCCTAATACACTTAACATGACATTTCTTTATGTTTCAGAACTATCAAAAGCCACAGTGAAGCTTAAAACAGCAGAGCAAGTGAGTCAGCAAAACCAAGTGGACAAGTTGTCCCTTTCTGCACAGTTTGAGGAGTTGAAAATTAAAATACATGAGCTAACCGTCACAGAGGTGGAAAGGCAGAAGCTGCAATGTAAACAGCTGGAGTTGGAAATTGAGCTGATGAAGAATAGAAATAAGGAGTTGGAAGAACTGTTAGTGTTATACAAATTTTTGTTACATAGTCCACAAATATATTCTGGACTTTTATTAAATATCCCACTAACGCGGGGTTAACCAGTTAAACCTTTAACCCAGTGTCAAATTGTACTGGTAACCATGGTAACTCCAGGTTTATCCGGTTAACCCCAAGAAGTGCAAGTGGCCCTAAGAGTTCCAAATTCAAAAGCAAAACGACTTTGTCTGGGTCTCAGGAGGTTCCCCTCGAGTTGACGACGGCCCGCGCTTGCGCCATCTAGCGGTCATATCTGTCGTAATAGACGCGTTTTGTTAGAGAGTGAATCTTCTGTACCTAGTACTATTATTTATTCTGTGGTCAGGAAGAGTCTTAAAATGTTTATCTAAAATTTACTCCCTGCACAATTTGCCCTCAAGTTTTAAAATGTATATAACAACTTTATTTCCAGTGTAAGACAGCTCAACAAAGAAGCTTCCGAACACGAGTCCCACCAAATGAAATCCGAGAAAGATCTGAAACACGCACAAACGACTATCGACGAACTCCAATCTAACTTGGAAAAAACTACGGCCGAGTGTAGAAGGCTCGAGGCTGACTGGGAGGCCTACAAGTCCAGGGTCAAGGGTACGCTCGCCGCGAAAGATAAGGAAATAAAACAGTTGCAACAGGGGCTCAATTTGACTGAGGATACTAAGATTTTGATTGAGCAGTTGGAAGTGTTAAAGTGAGTTTCATTGTTAATGAATATTCTGAACATAAATTATTTTCTTTTTTGTAATGAGGAGTCAAGTCAAAACTGAAACAATTGCATGACAGATAGGGTTTTGCTGTTTTCAGTAGCGGAGTCTGTTCTGTTGGTAGCCACTATTGTGTACTTTCCTACTAGTAAAATCAGCTTCTGTTTTAGAACTGTCAAAACGATTTGACAATATGGAATTTATATGAAAACGAGTGTAGTGACGTCACGGTTAACTCGCCTACTTTTTATATTTCTATCTGATTTATTGAATAGAAATTGTGTTTAAAAACAACTTCTATCTATGTTTTTCTAAGAATTATCTAGTGCTTTATTTCATGCACGGTGTAAAATAATCTATTTTAAATAGAGGAAAGTACCCAATTTTGATATGAGGTGAAAAACGAACGTAGTTTCACCTACATATACAAATAACTTAACGATTCAAATATTTTGTTTACTAACCGAGTTTGGTATTTGTGTTAAAAATTCCACCAATACTAATCGTCAGGGCGGAGCGAGAAGAACTAACGGAGTTAGTGGCAAGCGTACGACACGAGAGCATCGAGACGAAGCGACACGTCGAGGCGCTTGAGTCGCGCTGCGGCGCCGCGGAGCGCGTCGTCGCCGCGCTGCGGGACGCGCTCAAAGACGAACGGACTCTCAAGACGCGCGCCGACTCGCAGGTTGCTGCGCTTACTAAGGTATAGCCAGAGATGTACAAAATGGTTTTAAAAAAGCATTTAAATACAAAATGCAAAATGTTTTTCAGATTTACTATTTCAAATGCAAAATACTAAATAGTTTTGCGTTTTGTATTTCAAATGCTAAATGCAAAATAGGTATTTTCAAAATACTTTTTCTAAATAAAATACCTTTTGACCAAATCTCGGATATTTTTATTTATTTTAGGTATTTATCGTGAGAAATAGAGATGCCGAGCCGAACAAAAACGTCTAATAACATGGCACCTTATGCATGACATTTTGGTCATAATAACCGGTTTAGACTCTCGCGCGAGCCACGAGACGATACGCGAGTGTAATGGGCTCGCGACTCGTCTCGTGGCTCGCAAGCTCGTCGAGCTAATATAATTTAAACACTAACGGCACGGCATAAGGTTTATAACCAATTCACAAGCCGAAGCCGAGTGTGTCGAGGCGAGCCACGAGACGCGCCGCGAGCCGAGCCGCGAGTCTAAACGGCTATAAGGCGCAGGCGCGCACTCTGACCAAAGAAGAAAAAAAACCGGCCAAGTGCGAGTCGAACTCGCGCACGGAGGGTTCCGCACCATCAACAAAAAATAGAGCAAAGCAAGCAAAAAAACGGTCACCCATCCAAGTACTGTCCCCGCCCGACCTTGCTTAACTTCGGTCAAAAATCACGTTTGTTGTATGGGAGCCCCACTTAAATCTTTATTTTATTCTGTTTTTAGTATTTGTTGTTATAGTGGCAACAGAAATACATCATCTGTGAAAATTTCAACTGTCTAGCTATCACGGTTCGTGAGATACAGCCTGGTGACAGACGGACGGACGGACGGACGGACAGCGGAGTTTTAGTAATAGGGTCCCGTTTTTACCCTTTGGGTACGGAACCCTAAAAAGGGCGCGCATGGCTAGCAGGCGCCTCTATCGGTCAAATTCGGCAATACAAGCGTCATTCGTTCATTTCATTTTGTTTGACTGGTAATGTTGGCTAAACTTAATCGCAAAGTATTTTGCATTTTGAAATGAATATTAAAAATGCAAAATACATCTCGAAAAGTATTTCAAATAAAATACAAAATGTTTTTTACTAAAAGGCATTTAAATGCAAAATACAAAATAGGTATTTTGCATTTTGTATTTGCATTTTAAATAGAAGTATTTCAAATAAATCGCATCTCTGGGTATAGCAATGATTTATAACTGAAGATAGGTTATAAGTAGTGATTGTACCGACTATGGTTTTGGCCGACTAATCGGCGCTCGGATGGCCGATTAGTCGGCCGACTACTCGGCTAGTCGGCCAAATTCATAATCGTTACTTTCCGATAAAGATTACATTCGCATGGCAACTGTAGTAGATTTATTCAAGTTCGGGTGCATTAGAAAAACATTTTTTTTGCTCCTTGCGTCGTCGCGCTTACAATATCAACATTATCAACTGAAAGTTGTTCTGTGCTACTGCGACAATACACCCACATAATTACCTATAAGTACATGAGTTTAATATGAACACAATGAGGGACAAGTGGCGTACTAGAAGAGAGGCCTATGCTCAGCAGTGGGCGATAAAGGGCTGATATGATGATGATGATGACACAGTTTAATATTAACGCAAGCTCATTTTGTAGCCTAAATACGTATTTGAGTAAAATGGGCATGTAACATTTGATTAATATTGGCTTTTTATTTTATTTATGTCCTGCTTTCTGTCATTAATAATCGGCCGACTAATCGGCCCGTTTTGCCGACTAGTCGCCGACTAATCGCCGACTGCAAATGTGGCCGGATAGTCGGCTTTCCCGACTAGTCGGCGACTAGTCGGTACATCCCTAGTTATAAGCGTTCCAAAATTGAAGCGCTTACCTTGTGACAAATTGGACAAGTCGCCTTTAGACGCGGCTGGACAAGCGAGAAATGTGCACGCGCTAACGAGCTCCCGCACACCGAAAGAGAAAGAGACGACCTTATGTTTAACAACGAGTGGATGGAATGAGAAAATTAATCAAAGATAACAGATTTCTTCGTAGGCACAGAAATAAATATAGAAATATTTTTTGTGCTCCTCAAGTATGAGTATAATCTATCTATGGTTATATAATATCATTGAGGTATAGAAGCCTTTTCGCTAATGTATAATCAGTAAAACTAGTAGCTTGCATCACTCCATACGAATATGTATGTGTAACCTAAGTGCAAGTCTAGGGCAGTGACTCTTGGCTGAATATTTGTATAAACTGCAACACTCTTAAACCTAAAAAAATATTAAATAAAATAAATGAAAATATTGAAACAAAATTAAAAGTTGATCCATTTAATCCATTGGTACCTAATAATGTTTTAAATTCAACTGTCCATCAGTCGACCTTATGCCTTTTGTAATAAGGTTTACGGACTGTCAGTTAACACTGTGGGCGAAAAAATGACGTCAGGAAAAAAATTAAAATAGGCAAACCTTCGGAAGACAAAAGGGTAAATCGTAATTGAGAATATAGTTAAAGATAAAAATCTAACTAGAAAACACGGTCTTAAACACATAGAGAAAATAAGCCAGCCTACATTTACAAATGGTGTTAAATATTGTTTTTGTAATAATGTTATTATTAACTAGCGTCCCGCCCCGGCTTCGCACAGGTTAACACATTATACAAAAACCTTCGTCTTGAATCACTCTATCTATTAAAAAAAACGGCATCAAGATCCGTTGCGTAGTTTTAAAGATCTAAGCATACATTACAGACAGACAGACATACAGCGGGAAGCGACTTTGTTTTATACTATGTAGTGATTTTAGTGCTCCTAGCCAACATTTGCAAAAACGGGGCCTTCACTGGATTCCCATGGTGTCTGTTGGTTTCTCTCTCACAGGTTTTATGGTCATATAATTTACTTACTTTTTAGGGTTCCGTACCCAAAGGGTAAAAACGGGACCCTATTACTAAGACTCCGCTGTCCGTCCGTCCGTCTGTCACCAGGCTGTATCTCACGAACCGTGATAGCTAGACATTTGAAATTTTCACAGATGATGTATTTTTGTTGCCGCTATAACAACAAATACTAAAAACAGAATAAAATAAAGATTTAAGTGGGGCTCCCATACAACAAACGCGATTTTTGACCGAAGTTAAGCAACGTCGGGCGGGGTCAGTACTTGGATGGGTGACCGTTTTTTTGCTTGTTTTGCTCTATTTTTTGTTGATGGTGCGGAGCCCTCCGTGCGCGAGTCCGACTCGCACTTGGCCGGTTTTTTTTTTAAATCCACTCTCTTTCAGGAGCTAAAAACCCTCCAATCCGAAACGAATGAAACGCTTGTCTCCCTCCACACGGCGCTGCGTGAAAAGGACAACGAGATATCCCGTCTGAAAGAGATAGCTGCGCACAGCGCTGACACTAGCGCCCTCAACGTCGCCGACTACGATGACCAGGCGAGCATAGACAATGAGAAGATACATTATCTGACGCAGACTTTGGTACAGAGGCAGGGGAAGATTGACTCGTTGCTGGCGGATAATAATATGCTGAGGATACAAATGGAGAAGTTAGAGGTTAGTTAGAAGATGCTTTACATTTGACTTGTAGGTTACGTAGTTTGAACCTCGTAAGGCCCAACGTGCATTACAATGTACAGTCTGTTTCAATCTAATTTGAGCCGTTCAAAATCTAAATAAGGTAGCATTTCTTTTGTTTCATTGTTTATTAAAGCCACAGACAAGACATCCTCCAGACTGAGCATAGTAGCGCTACCCCCTCTGTCACAAATATACGGTAGTTTTACTCCATTTTAGAGTCAAAGTGTCTATGTGTGACGTCCGTGTCTTTGAACGGACCAATCACGGCACGGGACTCGCTCACCTCGTCCCCCGCACCCCAGTATTTTTGGCAGCATCGGTTTCATGAAATAATTGCTCTAAACTCCGTCTAGAGGATTCCTAGTCTATGACTAAAGCAAACGAGTCACCCTAATGTACTATGCAACAAGGTTCAATTTAAAAATAGGAAAACTTTGTATGGTGGGCCTCACGAGGTTAAGGGAAATGGGCTATTCCAGTCCCAATACTTTGATATTTGGTCACGTTTCCTTATAGAAAGCGTGAGAATGCTTGCATTGATAAGGTTTGATAAAATTACCACAATATTGGCATTCCCGTAGGTGGATAGCAATTTTTTCACCCCGACCCCGATACGACAGGCTTGTGGTAGGCCCTCCATCGCTCGTGCAGCGGACTGGCGTCCCACTCTCTGACCGCCGACAGTAGCGTGTTGGAGGAGAAGTAGATCGCCTTTCTGGCGGTGGCGCTCCTTGCGCGCAGCAGCGCGTCCCAGCCCGGCGCGCGCCCCTCCGCGAACATGGCGCTCGCGCTGCACCAGCTCGGCAGACGGAACAGCGCTCGCCATGCGTTGTTGTACTGCACGCGGAAGTCTCTGATCGCCGCGCAGGTGTAGTCTGCCCATAGCTCCACAGTGTAGACGCTTGTACAGTAACTGAGGAACAGCTGCCTTTTTACCTCATTACTACACTTGGCGAATCTTCTAGCCAGCATATTCGCCCGTACCGCAGTAGCTCGCCTTTGCCTTTCTATGTCATCCTGATCTTTTAAACTGGATAGTAGAATATGGCCAAGATATTTGACCTCGTGCACTTGACGCAATTGAACCCCATCAAGTAGCAGCGGTGGTATGTGTACGGGCATATGCGCCGCCTCCATAAGCATAAACTCCGACTTGTCAGCATTGTACGTCATATTATGCTGCCTGGCGTACCTCTCGCATTCTGCGAGTAATTCACGCATAGCTCCCACGGATGGCGCTAGTAGGACCATATCGTCCGCATACGCTATGTGGTTAGTCATTGTGCCATTGATGGAACATCCGACCCCGGTCCTTGTCAGAGCCTGCGAAAGCTCATCCATGTAGACGCTGAAGAGTGCCGGGGACATACTCCCACCTTGCCTTACGCCACAGTTTAGTCCGCTAGCTGTGGACAGAGTAGATTTCCATCTTACGACGTTCTTCTGCTGGGAATACCACTTCTCCAGTACCTTAGCAATAGGTGTGGGCGTTTTCCGTTCATGTAATTTATTCCACAGCAGTTGGTGGTCAACCCTGTCGAAGGCTTTGCTAAGATCTAGGAAGCAGGCGTATACAGGCGTTTTTCTAGATTTATAGTAGCCTATTATCTGCTTAAAGGCATATATAGCCGAGGTTGTTGAGACGTCACTCTTAAACCCAAGCTGGTTATCGGCACTGTATAAATATGGAGCTGCGAGCTGATGCAACACCCTTTCCAGTAGTCTGGCTATTATATTTGCCAGAGCTATCGGTCGGTAATTACTGGCACTTGCGACATTTTTCCTCCTATTTTTACAGATAGGTACAATAACGGTATCTGTCAAGTCCTGCGGCAAATGACCGGTTCTAATTATTGCCGTAAACAGTATGGCCAGCATATGCGACAGTGCGGGGCCTCCGTATCTGATGTGTTCAACTGTAAGTCCATCTAACCCGGGAGACTTACCGCGCGTGATTAGTTTGAGTGCTTTCTATATGTGTGCGCGGCACGTCTGTACACGCGTCATTGAGTTTCTGACGGAATCCTGACGAAATCTCAGTAGAGCGACTTCCGCACACATTCATGTCGCGGCCAGTCGCGGGCGAGGTAATCCGAGTCGGGGCGGGGCGGTCCGTTCTGTATGATAATACTATTACTAATTCTGTGGCTTTACTAAATAAATTGATAAAACATATCTGTTAGGTCAGGGTAGAGCCAGGTTAAAAATGCTTAACATTGGTTAAGAATTTTTAACGAAGGATTATCTAAAAAAATAAATAAATAAATAAAACGTTTATTCAGAGATCTTTCTTATAACTAATTACATATATTCTTCTGCCAAACCACAGAGTGGTTTGTTGGCAGACGAGGCTCCTTTATGTATTTGCAAGCTAGGTAGTTGATAGGTAACTTAAACTTAGGTATCTACTTAACCCTTTACCTCATGCGCAGCCCTATATAGCAACTATTAAAGTTCATTTTTAAACAAATACTTTTTATTTATGACATGAAGTAAGGGGTTAACTCTATATTCTTAGCGTACAGTAAAAGAAAATCAAAATAAAATTAAAATGTAACGTACTAGTAGTTCGCCCCGAACTGAGAACTCGCGGTTCGTCAAAAAGATCAATTGAATGCAGTGCTACTTAGTCCGAGATGGGCATTTCGTAATTGAATCCTGATTCCACGATTACTTGAAATTACTTTTTAATATGATTACCGATTCCCAGATTAGGTACTTTGTAATGTAACAATACCGAATTACTAAGTACAATTCCATTTGAGGAATCAGGAATCAATTTCTCGAATATTACAATTACTAGTAATTGGAATCAATGTCGATTCCTCATTACAGGAATGCATTACTTGATTCCTTTCAGATTACATTTCGTACTACTACTATCAAAAGTACATTTCGATAGTAGATATAGATGTTGTTGACTTACTAGGATGCATCTATATCTTATTTGAAACAGGTGCGCAGATTTCGAAAATGATGACCATGACCTATAAAACGACACCCATGACGACTTTTATGACATACTGCATGGCCGCCATCTTGGAATCCAAAATAGTCATCATTTTCGAAATTTGCGCCCCCTAAAACCTATAAAACGACATCCATGACGACTTTTATGACATAGTGCATGGCCGCCATCTTGGATTCCAAAATAGTCATCATTTTCGAAAACTGCGCCCCCTAAAATCTATAAAACGACATCCATGACGACTTTTATGACATAGTGCATGGCCGCCATCTTGGATTCCAAAATAGTCATCATTTTCGAAATCTGAGCCCCCTATAACCTATAAAACGATATCCATGACGACTTTTATGACATACTGCATGGCAGCCATCTTGGAATTCAAAATGGTCATCATTTTCGAAATCTGCGCCCCCTAAAACCTGTAAAACGACATCCATGACGACTTTTATGACATAGTGCATGGCCGATATTTTGGAATCTAAAATAGTCATCATTTTCGAAATCTGAGCCCCCTATAACCTATAAAACGACATCCATGACGACTTTTATGACATACTGCATGGCCGCCATCTTGGAATCTAAAATGGTCATCATTTTCGAAATCTGCGCCCCCTAAAACCTATAAAACGACATCCATGACGACTTTTATGACATAGTGCATGGCCGCCATCTTGGAATCTAAAATGGTCATCATTTTCGAAATCTGTGCCCCCTAAAACATATAAAACGACATCCATGACGACTTTTATGACATAGTGCATGGCCGCCATTTTGGAATCCAAAATGGTCATCATTTTCGAAATCTGCGCCCCTCAAAACCTATAAAACGACATCCATGACGACTTTAATGACATACTGCATGGCCGCCATTTTGGGATCCAAAATGGTCATCATTTTTGGAATCTGCGCCCCCTAATACCTATAAAACGACATCCATGACGACTTTTATGACATACTGGATGGCCGCCATCTTAGAATCCAAAATGTCTATCATTTTCGAAACCTGCGCCCCCTAAAACCTATAAAACGATATCCATGACGACTTTTATGACATACTGCATGGCCGCCATTTTGGATTCCAAAATGGTCATCATTTTCGAAATCTGCGCCCCCTAAAACCTATAAAACGACATCCATGACGACTTTTATGACATAGTGCATGGCCGCCATCTTGGATTCCAAAATAGTCATCATTCTCGAAATCTGAGCCCGCTATAACCTATAAAACGACATCCATGACGACTTTTATGACATACTGCATGGCCGCCATCTTGGAATCTAAAATGGTCATCATTTTCGAAATCTGCGCCCCCTAAAACCTATAAAACGACATCCATGACGACTTTTATGACATAGTGCATGGCTGCCATCTTGGAATCTAAAATGGTCATCATTTTCGAAATCTGTGCCCCCTAAAACATATAAAACGACATCCATGACGACTTTTATGACATAGTGCATGGCTGCCATTTTGGAATCCAAAATGGTCATCATTTTCGAAATCTGCGCCCCTCAAAACCTATAAAACGACATCCATGACGACTTTAATGACATACTGCATGGCCGCCATTTTGGAATCCAAAATGGTCATCATTTTCGGAATCTGCGCCCCCTAATACCTATAAAACGACATCCATGACGACTTTTATGACATACTGGATGGCCGCCATCTTAGAATCCAAAATGGTCATCATTTTCGAAACCTGCGTCCCCTAAAACCTATAAAACGATATCCATGACGACTTTTATGACATACTGCATGGCCGCCATTTTGGATTCCAAAATGCTCATCATTTTCAAAATCTGCGCCCCCTAAAACCTATAAAACGACATCCATGACGACTTTTATGACATAGTGCATGGCCGCCATGTTGGATTCCAAAATAGTCATCATTTTCGAAATCTGAGCCCCCTATAACCTATAAAACGACATCCATGACGACTTTTATGACATACTGCATGGCCGCCATCTTGGAATCTAAAATGGTCATCATTTTCGAAATCTGCGCCCCCTAAAACCTATAAAACGACATCCATGACGACTTTTATGACATAGTGCATGGCCGCCATCTTGGAATCTAAAATGGTCATCATTTTCGAAATCTGTGCCCCCTAAAACATATAAAACGACATCCATGACGACTTTTAAGACATAGTGCATGGCCGCCATTTTGGAATCCAAAATGGTCATCATTTTCGAAATCTGCGCCCCTCAAAACCTATAAAACGACATCCATGACGACT
This sequence comes from Cydia amplana, assembly GCF_948474715.1. NCBI lineage: Eukaryota > Metazoa > Arthropoda > Insecta > Lepidoptera > Tortricidae > Cydia > Cydia amplana. The sequence continues at coordinate 8,155,683 of NC_086069.1, read as the reverse complement.
TTAATGACATACTGCTTGGCCGCCATTTTGGAATCCAAAATGGTCATCATTTTCGGAATCTGCGCCCCCTAATACCTATAAAATGACATCCATGACGACTTTTATGACATACTGGATGGCCGCCATCTTGGAATCCAAAATGGTCATCATTTTCGAAATCTGCGCCTCCTAAAACCTATAAAACTATATCCATGACGACTTTTATGACATACTGCATGGAGTGCATGGCCGCCATTTTGGAATCCAAAATGATCATCATTTTCGAAATCTGCGCCCCCTAAAACCTAAAATGATATCCATTACGATTTAATGACAGTGCATGGCCGCCATCTTGGATTCCAAAATTGTCATAATTTTCAAAAAAAAACTTTAAAAAAACAATATTATAAATGTGTAAACCGAGCACTTTCATTTGATACCAAACTCGACCATACTTTCTTGCAATTAAAATGACCAGAATAGCAAGACCCCTCACAAATGGCTTTTTAGCATTTTAAGCTCTTCTAGCTCAATAACCTCTTGTTCAAGCCAGCTCAAAATTTAATGACTAAAATATAATGCCCTCGACTATACTTTCACCCAATTTCATTTAAATTAGAACAAATTTACTTAAGTTATTGAGTATCAAACTATCCTCTGAAAGTTCAGCTTAAGGGGACGGTATATGACGTTTTCGATTTAGACCTCACTTTGTGCAATCAATTTGTTCAATGAATGATTAATAACTGCATTAAATTATACGTAAATCTGTTCATGAAGAAGCCGTGTACCGGCTCTTCACGCCATATTTTTTTTTATTTCCTGTAATTCTCTACAAATCGACACTAAAAGTGTCCAAAAATCAAAATATGGAGTTCCGTTTGAGCAAGACGCATTACAGTTTTGTCTTTGACAGTAATTGAGTTGTTGTGGGATTTTGAAGGCTAGATAACTAAACTACCAGATTATTATCTACTTATATTTTTACTCACAAATACAACACAGAAATTCAATCCCAAATGTAAACTTTCGTATAATTTCCATACATTTACGACATCACTCAAAACTCTTCTTCGAGTCAGATGGCCGTTGGCCTTGCATTGAAGCAGACGTGTACGTCGTCATAGCTCGTTTTTGACATTAATAAAGACATTTCATCATATACGCATACGAAAATGTATACCAGTAGATAAATTGTATTTCATAAAATAGGGTAAATAAATATAATCACGTCGAGCTCCAGTCAAATTTTAAATGTGAGTTGTTGTTATTTACGGGTCGTAACGGTCGAAAACAGCAGTAAATTATCCAAAAACAATACGATTACAATCGAATTTAAGTAACTTGTTCCTTCAAAACCCGCTTAAAATGAAAAAAGTTTAAAGACTCGTTTTACTGATTGGGATTGATTTTCATTATGCTGGTATCAATTTTGCGTCATTATAAAAATGTATATGACTTCTGTACGTCAATGACTTTTGATGTCAATTAATTGTAATCTTGTATTTATGTTAGAGAATATTATATGTTCATTTAAATATTACTCATCTATTAATACGAAGCGTAATTCGTTTAATACCTAAAGACTTGCAGTACTTTGTTGACGTTCGTTCCGTCTATGTATGCGATTACGTAACGTGCTGTTCTGATAATCTTCAAGAATCAAGATAATTAATAACGGCAAGACCAGCATTTAGTACCAGCGAGTTTTGCGGATTTGGAGACCGAGATGAAGCTTACAGGCCAATATCGCTGCGGCCTGGCCTGCTTATTGTTATGTGTATAAATCGAATGTTATATTAATTTACTATAAAAAACAATGTTTTATTTCAATGACATTCTGTGCGTAGAGGTATGTATGTTTCGGTGATTATAAGAATTATGTCCACACAATAATCGTGCAAAGCAGAGACTGCATTATTTCTTTACGGTATAAGCGGTAAGGAAAAACTCATTGGTATCCTGGCTCGTACCAATGAGTTTTTCGGAACTTATGTACGAAATATCATTTGATATTTACCACTAGCTTTTCGGTGAAGGAGGAAACATCGTGAGGAAACCTGCATACTCGTAGTGCATACATTTGCGAAGAAATTCAAAGCTGTGTGTGAAGTCCCCAATCCGCATTGGGCTAGCGTTGAGATTATTGTCTATACAGGGTGGTCCAAACCGTGACGTCCAAAAATCGTGGGCTATCATAATGTACCCCATATGTATGTTAGCCGATTTTTCGTACTTTTCAAGTTATGATTTTTTAAGCTTTTAACTTTTCCTATGTAGGTAATATTCTCCGACCGTCCTTAGTCTGGGACCGGTCTGAAAACCAGCGCCGGGCACCTAGGCCCGGCACACGCTGAGACTGGAACCCTTTGCCTAATACAAAGATCTTCTCACTTTTGTTTTATTTTATTATGTAAGTAATTCTAACCCTATTTTATGTTCATGTATGTGGCAATAAACAATTCTTATTCTTATTCTATTCTTATTCTTATTCCTATGAAATTCCGGGGTTCCCATACAGAGTGGCTGAAAAATAACTGCATTCCGTTGCCACGGAGGTGTTGGGATTATACTGAGCAACTTTTATTATGGGACCAACCCCGAAATCGCGAAAAAAAAATTGGCTTTTTATACATTTTGGCTAGTCCATTTTCTATGGAAGGGTAATTTTTTTTCGCGATTTCGGGGTTGGCCCCATTGTAAAAGTTGCTCAGTATAATCCCAAAACCTCCCTGGCAACGGAAATGCAGTTATTTTTTAGCCACTCTGTATGGGAACCCCGGAATTTCATATGAAAAGTTAAAAGTAAAAAAAAATCATAACTCGATAACTACGAAAAATCGGCTAACATACATGGGGTATATTCTGATAGCCCACGACGTGAGGAATCTAAAAAAAAATTTTTGGACGTCAAGGTTTGGACCACCCTGTATATAGGCTGAATTATTATTATTATTTGTAGGCGGTACGGTACCGTTATTATTTATCAATACCGCTTCGTTTTGAAGGTACTATACCTGTTGAAATATAAAGTACGGTACCGGTATAAAATTGCAGCAGGTACAACAATGTTTTATAGGTGTACAGTCAGCTGCAGAGAAAAGGTACCACCCCTGCATACAATCTTCTATGCAGGGGTGACCTGCAGCTGACTGTACCTAAACCATCACTGACCGAGCGTAGGCGAAGGTCTCCGTTTCAGCTTGGGCAAAAATACTTTCGTTTGTTCGAATGTTCTCCTTTGCATATCACATTTCTCAAATATCTCGAGAAAATTTGTAAGCAGGTTCGGTAGTTGGATATAATTACTCGGTTTCTTTTTTTTATAAGTTCTAATAAGCAGAGATTGTCATAAAGGACTTAAGCGACAGTAGGGTCTGTGGTACTTAAGACCATTGTGATTATTCGTAGTGTCCGACCGAAGATTCGGTTTCGGTTTCGGTTTCGGCCAGTTTCGGCCATAAAATCATGTTTCGGCCGTAGTTTCGGTTTCGGCCAAAAAACGGCCGAATCTTTCGGCCTGGCCGAAACATACGAAATAGTACTTCGTATTATGAAACTAAACTATGTGACAAAGACCAAAAGTTGGGGGGCAAGTAGGACAACAATATTTATATATACAGAAATTTGTGTTTCGGTCGGACACTAATTATTAGGTACTTACTGATTACGCTGCGCCGCGTGGAACGTGAGGTGCGTTGGGGTAAGTACATACAAATCATTCAAGAAAAAAATCCCTTTTAAGATCACTCGTGTGTCTACCCCTAATAGACTAATTCAATTGAAATTTGGTACACATTTTTCACATATGACAAAGAGTCGGTGATCCAAAGATGGACTAGTAACGTAAATAAATAAACTTTTAACTTTGCGGCCATTTTTTTGTATCGTGTGATATATCAGATATTAAATTGTAAGATATTTACTAATAATAAGCATTGGTCACGTAAATTATTTTTAGTCTTTTTTTGCAAGTATGAATGATATAGAACATTATTTCAATTATTTTTAAAATTAAGCCTATCCAAAGGCGACTTGGAAGATGTGTCATGGGGATCTATATTCGTTGGGTGAAAAACAAGTTTTTTTGTCTAATTATCGTTTAAAACACAATCGATCGGCAATAACGCGGGCACATAAAACAAAAAACTTCTTTTTTCACTCATAAAACTCCTTAAACCTAATAAGAGCTAAACAAAAACAAGTGCGAGTCGGACTCGCATTCTAAGGGTTCCGTATATTAAGTCCGTCTCACGCTTGACTGCACATTTCTTATAGATTTTCCTGACATATATAGGTAAAGAACTACTTTGTGTATTTTTTTCAAAATTTTAGATCCAGTTGTTTCGGAGAAAGTGGGCGGAGAATGATCATTTTTTGCCTATTTTCATGAATAACTGCTGAACTATTAATCCTAAAATTATAAAAAAAAATATCTTTGAGATTCTTACAATGAGCTTTTATTTGATATGTAACACTATATAGTTTAAAAAACATATTTTTTAATTTTTTCATTTACCCCCCCCCCCCCCCCCCCAAAAATGGCTATCGTATTTCAAATTCTCTAAAATACATTTTATTTACGTTACACGTCCATCTTTGGGTCACATTTACATTTGTGTGCCAAATTTACATATGTGTGCCAAATTTCAACTGAATTGGTCCAGTAGTTTCGGAGAAAATAGACTGTGACAGACGGACGGACAGACAGACAGACGCACGAAGAATTATATGTATATGCACTTATCCCAACGCACCTCTCGTTCTACGCTGCGCGGGGTTCATTGCCGCTCCTACCGCCGTAAGTGTAAGTACAACTACATCATCAAGGCTACGATCGAAGATAATCAGTTCAGCACTGAAATAATAGCGGTGGAATGCCAGTATAATATTTAATTATTTATTTTAATTTTATAAATTTAATAGCAAAATAAATAGCGAATATACGATACTCGTACAAGTAAATCTGTAAAGATCTTAGGGGTACATCAGCCGACATATATTATTAAATTTTATTTTGTCGGCCTTAATTAAATTTCCACCCTGCCGAAACTTTATTTATTTAAATTTTTAATTGAATTGATTTTTCGCCTTATGAATAACCGTATAGAGTAGTAAATAACATTTTACATCTGACTTAATGACATCTGGGTTTATTCGGTTTAACTTTACAAAACGCGTATCTCGACAAAGCCATAATATGCAGAAAATAGTTAACAATCAAATGAATTAAATTAGAATTTAAATACGTCACGTGTGACATGAACAGACAAGGAGAGCAAGATTTAATGTATTGTTTCTCTTTCTTCTTTCAATGGAACGTTTTTAGAGTTTCTGTTCCTCAAAAGAGGTCAGTGGTTAACACTAAACTCAAAACGCTATCTTAAAAAAACTTGATGGGTCAATGACCTGTCCCAGTAAAGTGAGGTAGTGTGCGTGAAGTGCGCTTGTGTGTGAAATGGGGTAAATTGACAGAATCTGAAAATTTACCCACCTCTACCGTCACCTTAAAAACATTGAAATGCCGGGACGTGCCCCTAGCCAGCCGTGTGTTCAAAGTCGAATGTAAGAACTTCGCTTCGCTTCGCTCGCTCGTTCGATTATTGACTAGACGTATTCTAGAACATTAGATTAACATTAGAATCTCGGATTGGATAAAAGGATGTATCATGATTATGAATTAATTAAACTAAATTCCAGTGTAAATACAAGTCAGAGTTATCGGCCCTCCGAGCTAGAAACTCGCACAGCGTGGTGCAACTCCAGCACGAGGAGCGCTCCCGCCGCGCGCGGCACTCGGGCTTCTTCGGCGGACTGTCGGCGAAGATCGGACACATGTTCCGGTACCCGGTGTTCAGGATGTTCGTGCTGTTCTATATGGTGGGTGAACTAGTTTCTTTTAGCCCCTTAAGGCCCACTTGCACCGTCCAGGAACAGAAAGTTGAATTCCTAAAATGTTGAAATCCTGAAATGTTGACTTTGACTTGAAATTAACTAGACGGAGCCCCGCTTCGCGGGGCTCCTATTTCTAGGCGGTTTGCCCTTCGGGCATCTGAAGCTACCTAACGAACCTAACCTACCTACCTATTGATTTAGTCTGATATCAGTGATATCCGTGAAAACATTATTCAACATTTTGAGAATCCAACATTTCGATAATTCAACATTATGAGAATTCAACTTTCTGTTCCTGGAGGACTTGCACCACCCCTCTAACTCAGGGTTAAGCAGTTAAACCGTTAACCTAATGTCAAAATGTACTAGTAACCATGGTAACTCCTGATTTAACCGGTTAATCCCGGGTTAGTGAAATGGTGCAAGTGGCGCTAAGTAGTACAACTAACAGGATAAGCGCTCCCTTCTTACTAGTGACCGAGCGAATGCAGTTATTTACCTAGTCACTTTTAAGCTTAGAATAAATTTAAAAGTGGAAAAATTACTGTCTTGGGTGAGACTTGAACTCACGGCCTCTGGATCGATACTCCAGCGCTCTGCTATGTGAGCCACCAAGACCTCATCCATAGCCAGCAAATCTTTCCACCATATGGGTCAAGGCCAGAGTTCGAGAGTTCCAGAGGCCGTGAGTTCAAGTCTCACCAAAGACAGTAATTTTTCCACTTTTAAATTTATTCTAAGCTTAAAAGAAGCATCGATCGCAGACGTCACTGCGCTGCTAGTCACTTTTACCTAGAAATGATTCAATGAACGCATCGAGATAACTAAATAATGCACTTACAAGAAAAAACATCTGACTGAGTTTTTCTTCGTGACTAAATAATTTGTTATTATATTACTAATAATAATTTTGTTATTTGTAATAATATGTTAGACGAGCGCCTCGACTGCCCGCTCATTAAGTACTGGGTTGAACTAGTCATCGGTAGGTCTAAGTAGATATAGGTTACTAACATAGTGTTAAGTCTAAAATGTTACTAACAAAATATGGATCGATCTTTTGGTCTGAAATAAAGTTTTTATTTTTATTTTTTATTAAACTAATTATTAAACGATTATTTTAAAACACTTGTTTGTTACAGCTGGGTCTTCACTTTTGGGTGATTACCGTGCTCCTAACAAGTACTCCAGATGTCTTCAACATGTCAGGATTAAGGAAGGGAAGCTTAGATAGGACTCCTCCATTCCACACTTAAGGTTAACCTTTCGGGTACTACGTCGCTGTCACTTTGAGACTAAAGGTCGGTTGCACCAAACCATCTGTCACCGGTAAAATGTTCGCTAAATTTTATTGTATGGGCAGGTTCGTCGTAGTTATAGTTCACTGCTGATTGAAGACTATCAGTCTGTCAATTGTGATTGGTGCAACTGGCCCTAAGACATTATATAAAACGCGATTAACGCCAGTCGTGTTTATGGATACACCATTTTTATGGTAAGATTTATACGACTTTCGTTGCCGGGCGTAGACGAATAAAGGAGTTAAAAGAGTTAAATTAATACGATATTGTTACATATTTATTTTGGTGCTAACTTTAAATTAGTGAAGTAAATAATAATAAATAAAATGTAAATAAGTATGTTGAGAAATTGGTTAAGTATTATTGTTTCTAATACCTATAACTTGTTTTCAATTTGGTGTTACTATGTTTTTATAGAAGTAATCTTGCCACAATTTGCAAATCTTACGATATTACGACGTATGATGCTCATTTGTGGTTGATACCCTTCAATTACTGTGATAAATCTTATCTTTTGCCATTTCTTTGTGACATATTTTTAAATTTTTTTTTTTTTTACAGTTGTATACTGATTTTCAATGTTCAAAATTGCACTTTTTTTTCTAAGTTCTACGACACAAGTAACATGTACAGTCAGTAATACTATTGGATTAGCACCTTTGCATACACACTTCTATGCATGGGGGTACCTTTTCTCTGTAACGTTTGCAACTTCAGTTCGAATTCAAATCTACTACATAGTTTACTCCGTAGAGAAATGGTCGATTGTTAATAATTTTGTTTAGATCATTGTATAACATTTTAGTGTTACTGGTTGGTTAAAAGCTGCGTCGTCTCAAATAACATGTAGAAATATTTTTTACAGCAACATTAAAGTGCATAATACATGTGTCCCCATAAATTGCATTTTTCCTTGTTAAATTCCACTTTATTTACCCAACGTAATCGGGTCAGGGGTGGAGCTTGTTGATATATCGCAGTAAACGAAAAACAAGGAAACACGTAATGGTAAGTTGAACCGTAAAATTGGTACTGTGATGTAGAAAAGTACTGGAAAATATGTATATGAAGTATCTAGGATGTAGTTGCAGGTAAATTATTTCTAGTTTGTAATTGACATAAGGAATATTTGATTTTCTACCTTAATATATATGGAATATTATAAAGTCGATATTGAAAAGCCGGCCAAATAGCAAAAGTGCTTGTGGTAGAAACTTATGATAGTTATGATAAGGTAGAAAATCAAATGTATAAAAACCGTAATCCCCAGTCAACATGTTACAAAAGCGTTGGAACAAAATCGTCAAGTTCGAGAAGCTCTCAAGCTCACAACAAGACTTTTTGTAAAATCAATTGGGCTCAAAAGTTCTAACATTAGAACTCGATCATGGCGAAGTATTTATAAATTTTTCGTGTAATAAAAAAAAAGTTTTTTTTATTTTTTTTATTTATCACAAAGTACACAACAATTTTTAACAATTTATATTCCTCGCCAAACTGCGATTGCAGTTTGTTGGCGAGATCGCGCTCATTTTTAAGTTTTAAACATAAATATTATGCTATGCACTAATGCACTAAATACTAAACTTAAATACATACTATCCAAAAAGCGAACATGCATGGCGATTATGATGACAAATCAAAAAAGACAAGTAGGTCGAATAACATTTGAAATTGTTTTAACCTCGGTACAATCCAGAATTTCCTAAGTAGGTACCGAAGTTTTGGTCCCATCTGCTCGTTCAATTTTTTTAATACTTACCAAATTAATAAGCTGTTTTAAAATTCAAGGCTTACTCAATAAGTGTCCAAAGTGAGTTACAGTGATTTTTACTACTAATACGTTACGGAGGCAAAGCTGCCAGGTGTTTGCGGCTTAAGAAAACCACAAGCGTGACCGTCCATCATCTTTAAGTTCGAAAACATGACAAGGATAACGAAGTCTCATCGCTTTTCTCTTGGAACTTGTAAGTATATTTACATTACTTGGAAGTAGACGTCCTATTGATAATTTGCACGGATCTTGTTTTAATGGATGTGGTTTATAAACGATTAAAGCCTGACTCAATTATGTAAACTGCGCTTTTAGCATTGTACTTAAATTCAGCACAACGTTAAATTGTAGCTGCTACATTGGGAATCACAAATAGGCATAGGCAGTGCACCTTATTTATAGTGATAATTTATGATGTAGAATAATTCTCTTCTCTTTGATAATTTCGTCATGAGCGGTTTATTTTTGAATCTTATACCTATCTTAATTCTATAATCAACTAATAATGTCTGTTCGGAAAGAGAAGAGTTGTGGAATGTATTGGGCCCCATACATTACACGACTCTTCTCTTTCCGCACATATCATACCATACGTTTCAAGTGTGCAGATAAAGTAGGACGCACGCTACGAACGAAGAATTTCGTACATTGGACTCGCCTGTTCCTATCTCTATCGCACGCGCATAATTATATTGCTGTCCCGCCGATGATCCCGGCGGTCAGTGCCCTGTGTGAATGGGACAATGTACGAAATTGTTTGTGCTTACCGTCCTTATTTTAATACCAAATGCGAATAAACGTCGGTGAACAGTCTTCCTTGTTTATGCCGTTACACAAGACACCCTCTTACCTATAAAAACTATAAAGCCGAAACGTGCTCATGCACAACTCATGGCGTCTAAGTATTCTAACATCATTGGCTTCTATCGGTAAATTCGGTACCTAGGTAAGTACTATAGTTCGTTTTTTTAGCACTAGTAAGAGGTAAGCGATCTTGACATGTCTTTTTATTAAAAATCACCATTGAAAAATAAGTCACAGCAAATATGTTAGAATTATAAATCATATACGATTTTTACATACTTTTGCTTTCATAAGTAACACATTTTTAAAGCGTTTTTCATTATTTTTTTAAATAAAAACGTCAAGATTGTTTACCTTCTTTGTAATGCAAAAAAATAAGTTTTTGGCAAAAATTTAATTTTTGGTACAAGCTTTTATCGCTGACTGTACTTTTCTTACGACAGACAACTAATACTCATCGAGACAATTCTAAAAACCCCTAACAATTAGGTTGCGTTGTTTCATCACAGAGTTCCTATGGCCACCTCCTGTCTCCATCATCAGATCAGTTCGACAGTACCATATTATTGTATTGTCATCAGAACTACATAAGTACAGCTGCCAATTTTCATGACGATACGATCCTTAGAAGATGGTTAAATTACTTACCTTAGATTCCATTACATAGTTACATACAGGTCGACCTAATAAAAGCTTGTTAAAAACGAACTATTAGGTAAACGTACTGGTGCTCGACGCAGTCCCAGTACATGTCATCTTGAAACTTAAGTCATTGTCAAAGGTGGTGACAGAAGGGTGTCATCTATTGGGCATTAGCATGACGAGCACTAGTACGTTTGCCTTACACAGTACACACAGTTTCAAGCATTCATAAGTTTGAAGAATATTCTCAGGCTACATCTACTAAAAAAATATATTTTTCTACGAATATTGTAAAGGTAAATTTTGAGAGGATATTTTAAACCAACCGCCAGTTGTACATATAGTTAAAGCAGGGGTTCCAAATCTTACTCAGTCCGCGGCGCACTTGCAAATTTAAAATTTACTCTCGACGCCCTAACTTAGCTAGGCTATTCGAAATAGATAGGTAAATAACATGGTAAGGAGGCCTGCCTCACGGCGCCCCTCTTTACTGTCTATGGCGCACCAGGGCGCCGCGGCTCACAGTTTGGGAAGCCCTAAAGGAAGTACGATAAGTTTGACGTCATCTTTGTCAGGGACGAGAAGCATTGGATTGGAGTATAGTACCTATGTGGATGATAGTGTTGGATTTTTGTTAGGTAGCTTTTGTTATTATATTATTTATAGTATTTCTGATAGTTGATAGGTTATAGAGATATGATGCAATTGAGCTGGTTATCAAATACAATCATCACGTTTATTTTGTTAGTTTTATCTAGGAGCGCCGTGAATGTCAAGGTGCTTGAACTCCGCTGGAATCCGAGCAGGTTTGAATGTTTACATATGTATATTATATACTAGCGACCCGCCCCGGCTTCGCACGGGTTAACAAATTATACAAAGCATATAGACAGACAGCGGGAAGCGACTTTGTTTTATACTATGTAGTGATAAGAAATTTATACCCACATCGGATAAATTAGTTTATTGTCGTCGTTAGACCGCTTATCTTGCGACCTCCTAGTCGGTAGTGACCCTGCCATCGTAGCAGGAGATCCCGGGTTCGAATCCAGGTAGGAGCATTTACTTGTGTGTTTATCACAGATCCTTTGCTCCTGAGTTTTCGATGTTTTATATGGAAGTTTTTAAGTATTTATCTATATCTGTCTATTTAATACATAACTTTAAGTTATATCTGTGTAATAAAATAGAAACCGGTCCTATACCTAATGTTCCTCCTAGTTTTAACATCCATAATAGGTGGAGAACAAGAACATGGTCTAAAAGGATGTTAAAGGCAGTTGAAGACGTCCGTTAAATTCACGTCAACAAACCCAATGAACCGGTCGCTATTATACGCTCCTCCTGGTCACCGAGCTCAGTCGCGGTCTGCACTGCATCATGTCCACACGTTCCGTATAAAACAAAACAAAACATGCTCATTTATACATAGCAATCGACGATATAGTGTTTTTATTAAGTTTAAAAGAAGTGTTTCTAAATATAAAATTTTATTAGTTGCTAACGAATCTGTACCTTGAACTTAACTATTTGTCTTGTGGTTTTCCTTGTTTGACAAGATGACTTTAATGCTGTGTTTAATACTTTTTGTCGGTAAGTTTGTTTATCGTGCTCTTGTAATGATTGTACATATATGCTCATAGGTACTGGACTTGATTGTGAATTTGTGACTCGATAGGTAGGTGCCTATATATGATTCAGAATTTCCACTATTTGTTTTTAAGCAGTCAAGGAAGGGTCGGTGTTAAAAGTATGTACCTAAGCCTATCTACCTACATATATAACACACAATTACACTTAGGGTAGAGGAGGGAACAGTGGCTCTGAAGAAAATAGCCGGGTATAGTGTCCATATAAAAATGGGCTAGCTTGTATGCAAATTTCCCAGCATAATAGTGACCGATGAAAGGTTTTTAATTGGTCTTGAGTATGTATAAACATAGTACCTACCTATATATAAACTTACCTACATTATAGAGGTGTGTACACATATTAAGTAGTTGTTATGTCGCTCAAATTGGTCTGAATCATTAGTAACTATGATTCCAATTAGTAGTAGTATCACATCTTCAGTTTTGACCGAGTTGTTTTTTCCTTGTAGCGTGTTCAAATACGAATTCTAGTTTAACAACGCGATAAGCTGAGGGCCTACCGCGAACCACGTTCGACGTGTTACCTCCCTGTCACACTTACGTACGAATTTACAAGTGCGACAGAGAGGCAACACGTCGAACGTGGTTCGCGGTAGGCGCTCTGGTCTCTTAATGCTTGAAGACGCTGTATGCAAATAAGTGCTGCGGTGCGGTCCATATAAGTATTTAGATTTGCTTAAATATATGTACCTATATATATGACTAATGTTTGTAAGTAAATACACGATTAACAGTATCATCATTAGGTCGAAAGGTTGAAGAGCTTGACACGAATAAATAAGTACGATACCAGCTATTTCTTACAGTACGTAATTATTATATGTTACGTTTGGACGTTATGTTATAAACCGCGCTATAGCCAGAGACATAATTAGCGTGAAACTGGTTTTGTTCATGTCCATTGCAAACAATATCCGACTTTAGAGGTCATCTTCCCAAGAATATAATAATATATTTACGAGCAGTGATCGTAATTTTGCTTCTTGATAGAATATTAGTCCCAAAAGGTCAAAGTTTGATTAACAACGTTTAGTTAATCGAGATATAATAAATATGTCCACTAGGTACGTCATTAAAATGCCATTGTACACTTGAGTAACAAAAATATCTTAAAATAATTAGGTATCACCAACTTCACCGAGCAGTCCTTTTACCTTATGGTCTTCATCAGTACCTATGTTGACTTCACCAAATGGAGCTAGGTAATAAATATTCGAGAGAAAATGTAGGTACCAACATTAAGTTACTACAAAAATACCCAATTACTATCGACGTGCCAAATAATATTTATTTATTTATTTAAACTTTATTGCGCAAAATATACACCGTGGGTGTTAATAACCCGAAATATTTAAACCAACAATTTAGAGCCTAATTAAAGTAGGTATATAAAGTTGTATAACATATAGAACAATGTATACAACGATGTACAAATGGCGGACTTAATAATTATTATTTCCTAAGATTTCTCCAGGATCCCATCAATAATTAGTTCCTTTATTCCTATCGGTCTGCTATCTTTGGGGGAACATAAAAACGATATATCATGTAAGGTCAAAAAAGCGTAGGTAAGTACCTAACAACAAAATTGCCACTCATAAACATTCCGGATAATTTTTGAGTTTCGTTTGTATCCTATTTATATTTAATAAGAGCTAATATTATTATGGGTGACCCGTTTTAAAATAATTTTAATATAGGTACCTACATATTTACCTAATGATCAATTGGACGTAGTTTAGCGTAAAAGATCCATCCTCTAAAATTTGTCATTTAAATGAACGACTTTTCCGTTTGACAGAAAGTTCAAATTTGACTAACAGATTTTTGTGGATTGGATCTTTTACCCTAAACTACGTCCAATTATTCAATTGCAAAAATTAAACATAATATTGTTTATTAGGTTCATCACCATAATCTTTTAATTAATAAAAACGTAGGTATTAGGTGCCTAGTACATAATATAGTAATTAGGTGCTTAAATCAAGTTTTTCCAAGCTAGGATACGGGTATTCGTGGCCAAGAAAAGACTGGTTTTCCCTTCAACATAGGGAAAACCTTACTAATCATTATTTGATGACGGCACGGCAGCCAAATTATTTCATTAAAATACAATACCATTGCCATTTACCATTGCCCTTTTGTCCACGTTAATTCATTGGTGGGATTAATAACCGGGATAAACGTTGTGAGTAATAGCTCTGAATATATTCCTTTTCCAGCTCCACTATCACAATGCGACAAGGTTCCCGACCAACAAATACTCCAAAGTGTATTCGGGACCCCAGCGGGCTACGCTACCCCTCTCCCCGCAGGCCAGCCGGGCAAGCCGACGACACTGGCAACCAGTGAGACCCTGGTGGACCACGACTATTGGGACTCCGAAGATTATTACGTGCCGTCAGCGGCTGACTACGACTCGTTTGATTGGACGGTTACTAAGGTTAGTTTTTCATGAGCGGAGAGGAGCTCAACTGTCTAAAAATTAGGGAAGCCGGTGAGACCGCCACTTCGTTGCTAGTTCCGTTGACCACGAGTTATCTCACAATCCTATACTCCTGTAAAACTATAACTACTTATTTAGTTACAAGTCTCAATAGTTATAGTTAAAGGACTAATTTCTAGACGTAAAACCCTTACTTATTCCTTGGTATTTTGACCAGTCAATGAATCATGATAGGAAAAAACGTGGTGGTCAATTTACGACATTTATGAATAATGCAATGCCAGACCCCAAACAGAGTGGCTCTGAATAAACTGAGCAAAATGAGCCATTCAAGTTAGGTACATGTTTAAATATCAAAGTACCTAAGTCTAATTTTGCCATTTCTGCAGCTTAAGTCTTATAACTTCTGTTATGCGGCGGCGCTCGCTGGCTGTTTATATAAATGGCAGAAAGATAATAGTACTTATCCGACGTGTTCTGAATCATGCCCATTTATTACGCTCTTGTGAAGATGGTATTTTGGTCATACACAGACAGCAAAATAAAAATTTTCTCTTCTGTATCCGAAAGTTAAGAGTAACGGAACGGTTGTGGCCGTGAGATCGCTCAAAGCGGCTTCGATTGGTTTCTGGGTGTATCAAAAATGCAGATAAAAATTTTGGGAACAAAAATACATAATAAATAAGAGCATTAACCATAAGTAAGTAGGTATAAATTATTTACATTAATGTTATCCTATATCCTTTTAGTTCTGCCTTCTATTTCAGCGCATAGCGGCATATTCAGAGGAGAACTTCCTACTTTCGCCACTAGGCTTGAAACTAGCACTGACCATCCTAACTGAAGCAGCGACAGGCTCCACTCAAGCACAGCTGGCCTCGGTCCTAGGCTTTGATGTCAACAGAACCATTGTTCGAACTAAGTTCTCGTCTATCATATCTTCTCTTCAGGTTCGTAGAATCACTTTACTTC
This sequence comes from Cydia amplana, assembly GCF_948474715.1. Classification (NCBI taxonomy): domain Eukaryota; kingdom Metazoa; phylum Arthropoda; class Insecta; order Lepidoptera; family Tortricidae; genus Cydia; species Cydia amplana. The sequence continues at coordinate 8,140,218 of NC_086069.1, read as the reverse complement.
TTATTTACTGTGACAATGTGTATAGAAGAGTATAAGTTACCCCTATTAATTAATGGGATATTTTAAGAACTTTGTAGGAATGTATTATTCTTACACCAAGATCCATTGTTGCTGCAAATGTAACAGCTCAAGTAGATGGCGCCGTGTGGCGTCATACCAATGTCGAACTTAACGTAGTTATCAAACATTCGATTTCGACAAACTGTTTACCACATAATGTACGTGGGCTTAAAGTGCCATTTAGATAGTTTAATTTGTGGCTGCAAAATTTTTAATTGCTTTCTGCTAAACGTCTTTATTACTATATTTCTTAGGTAATTGGCGTCGAAATAAAATATGTCTAGTAGTGAAACAATAATGGTTTAAAATGAGATTATATTTTTTCCAGCTAGCAAATCCAAACTACACCCTAAACGTTGGCAGTAGAATCTACGTAGACAGTTCAGTGTCTGAGAGACAGCAGTTCTCTTCGATTGCTGAGGAGTTCTACAAAACTGAGCTGAAGAAGGTGGACTTCCGCTTCCCCGCGGAAACTGCGGCCCAGATCAACGGGTGGGTTTCTAATCTCACTCATGGGAATATACCTAATCTAATCGATGAAGGTAAGTGGCTTCTGTAGTTCTTATATGGGTACTTACTTACTTACTGTAGTTCTTATATGGGTCCTATAAGGGTACTTGAAATGTAGCTACGTACTTATTTATTGACCGAGCGTTAGAATGTCTCCGTATCAGCTTGGGAAAAAATGCTTTGTACTTACGTCAGGAACGTCCTTACGTCCTCTACACCTCAACCGATTCTGGTGAAATCTTGTGATTTGGTTCAATGATTTAAAAAATTAGTTTTCTTTGTCGATTCAGTTTTTGGATTTTTTTCTAAATCTTAGCTCGCGAGGTCTACAGTTCACAGTTTATTTTATATATTTATGTGACACAAAAAAGTGAATAGTTTGCCTTAGTGGCGTATCCTAGTCTAGATGAATTTGCGTAGATACATTCACTGAGAGCGTTAGTTTTACATTAGATATGTCCAGTCAGTTATGAACTGTTCTAGGCTACAGAATTGAAGATAACGATAACAATATTGAATGGAGTCTAAATTGATGAAGTTCTTGATCCTTGCTAAATAATGAACCTATGATTGATTACTTATATCGCTTTATCATCTTAAAAATGCTAGGACTTGTCATTTACTCTTTCGTATGTTTTATTTTTAGACGAGGTGAAAGGCAGTATAGTGCTGGTCCTTACGACCCTGTTCTTCAAGGGCACCTGGAAGCACCAGTTCAACCCGAATACCACCAAAACCAGGGCTTTCTACGTGACACCCACTGTACAAAAACAAGTGCACTTCATGAATGTAAAGGAAAAGTTTTACTATGCAGAGTCAGCGAAGTACGACGCAAAGATTTTGAGGATGCCATATTTGGTAAGCATTTTCAGAATGTACATAGGCCATAGGGTCTTGTAGAAGTAACACTTGTTCCTATACTTACACATTTCTGATACTTACCTAAAAACATTAGCTTAAAAAGTATTTTACAACCTACAGTTGATTGTTATTTTATTACGTCGAAATATCAAAAGAATGTATATCGGATCCATTGACCTTTTATTTATGAGGTCATTGAACGTATTACCTGTTGCGGTGTAAATATAAGCCCATAGCATACTAATAAACATGTATTATTGTTACCTATATGATCCTACTTTTGACAAGTGAACATTTTTCTCATTTCAATTATGTAGTCTGTTCCATTGAGTTGTGTTTCTACCGTCTGTAACGGCATTACAATTACAACTGCAATTTGTAATTGTAATGCCGGGTTAGCCTAAGCTAAATCATCGTTTTCTGAGTAAAATGTTTGTTTCAGGGTAAAAAGTTCTCAATGTACATAGTGGTGCCGAACTCCCTGAAGGGCCTCCCCCGCATAATGGACTCGCTGGGCGACCTGCGCACGGAGATGCTCTACCTCGCCGAGCGCACGGTCGACGTCACGCTGCCGAAATTCAAGTTCGACTTCACCTCCATTTTGGACGGAGTCTTGAAAGACGTAAGCACAATTAATTGTATTTATTTAGCATTTCTCAAATTCTTCTTCTGTATGTCAAAATGAAAGGACTGATGGTTTTGATATTGTGGGTTGTACATAAAGTACATATATAGGAAACCAACGCTCTAATAGCCTAAAAGGCAACCTTACGCTTCTAAAGCGGTTAAAATAAAAGTATGTATGTAGCCATAATCAATTTGCAACCAATTTTTAATACTTTAAAGCAGCGGTCGGCAACCTTTTAGCAGCCAAGGGCCACATAGTAGTTAACGAAGTTGACGCGGGCCGCACTTTGTTAATATTTATGACTTTATCAGACATTGTCGTTTGTCAATATTACATACAAAATAGCCAGGGAGGCTCGCGGGCCGCAAGTGACAGGTTCGCGGGCCGCATGTGGCCCGCGGGCCGCGGGTTGCCGACCGCTGCTTTAAAGGATTGGCTACGAGTTCGTGTAACCATGCAATATGAAGGGGGCCATAGGTCGAGCACATTTCAATTTCAATATCATTCATTTCACACATACAATATGAGTTTACAGTACAAATACAAAACCAAATCTATTACACGGTAAATATAAAATAGGTACATTTTGTCAACAATAATCAAAATGCTTGCAATCTGGGAGGCGATAGGTAATACTCATAATAAAACCTAGAGCTTTATATGTATAGGATGCGTTGCTCTAGTAAGGGTTAAGCATTTGGCGGTCCTAAGGAATAAGAAAAACTTTTATATCGAGAACATTTATCAATCAAGTCTACCGTCGTTTCAGTTGGGCATTCGGCAAGCGTTTGAAGACACGGCGTCCTTCCCCGGCCTGGCCAGAGGGCAGTCCGCTCAGAACCGACTGAAGATCTCCAAGGTCCTGCAGCGCTCCGGCATCGAAGTCAACGAGCTGGGAAGCGTTGCTTACTCTGTCACAGGTTCGAAATTAACGATAGGTGCTTTATTACTACAATAAGTTTGGCCAGCTGATGTTGGCAGTGGAAAATAGCTGAAAAAACTAACAGTTCTCATGACTGTATTGTTTTCGTTGGCTATTTTTGTTGGATAGCTAGACGCTGGTCTCATGCGGTTTTAACGTTTTCGGGACGGACCGCACGCTCGGAGCGTGCGTTCCTTGGAGCAAGGGTAAACCTTTTTATTAGGAGTTTTGATACTAAAACGAAATTTAAACATACTCGTAGTATAACAAGTCTGGACGGCATTTTTTTGTTTTAATGTAAAACCATGGTTGGGAGGGCTGTATAATCATTTTTGTGAGATAATTTAGCATTATATTATTTTCTAGGTATTTTAAATCAGGTTTTTCATTAGACGTCTAATAAGTGCATATCTTATTTGACTAGACTGACTATTTCGTTGTATGTTTATTTTATTTTAACTCATCTTATATATTAATTGCAGAGGTATCGCTAGTAAACAAGTTTGGCGAGGACGAATACAGCGCCGTAGAGGTGATCGCCAACCGACCGTTCCTGTTCTTCATAGAGGATGAAGCCACGAGACAGTTGCTGTTCACCGGGCGTGTGTCGGACCCTCTCGCGACCACCGCCGAGTTCAAAGCGCACACGCCCAGCGCGTAACTTACAGTTTATGTATAAGTGAAAACATTTTAACGTAAAATAGAAATAAATCTGGTGTTTCCTTCATAAAATGACCCTTTTTATGACGGTTAGGCATTTTTGAACCCTTTACCAGGCTGACAGTTCAACAATGACAATCGAATGTCAGTCTTACTGAACGAACACAGAACACATGTTTGAAGTGCCTTGCCTGAAGTGTATGTGGGGAATATATATCCCTTAGTCTGGTAAAGGGTTAAGTACTTAGAATGCATCCTTTTGTTATACTGACTGTAAGAACAGTTGATGTGTTGAGATATGAAACAGCGGTTTCCATGTGTAATTCACATATTTACTCAATAGAAGCATTAGAAATTAATAATAACATTATACACAAGTGATACAAACTTACAAACTACTCGTATGTTATGATGCGTATGTAACTGGGCGTTTTTTTTTTGTTGTCCCCTACACTTTTTTTTTAAATTTGGGATTTTTTATGTTATTTCTACTCAGAATCACGAGCTCTTTCTATCCTAATAGGAGAAAAAAAGTGTCCCAAAATTTCCATACATTTTTCGATCTTTTCCGCGACCGCCATACAAAGTCTATGAAAAATGGTGACGTAATGGAAATAAAAACCTTAGGACACTTTTTTTTCTATTAGGATAGAAAGAGCTCGTGATTCTGAGTAGAAATAACATAAAAAATCCCAAATTTGAAAAAAAAAGTGTATGGGACAACAAAAAAAAAAAACGCCCATATGACAGGCGTTCTTAAATAATAAATCAAATATTGACTAAGTTAAGATTTCGAGCAGGATACCTATTGATAAGTGCCATCTTATAGTTCTAACTTCAGACTAAATAAATCTCTACTTGTTATGATTCCGGAAAATAAAACAAAGGACGCGAGGCACGAAAAAAATCGTACATTGACCCGCATGTTCCGATCTCTATCGCACGCGCGTAATTGAACGCGTGCGATAGAGATAGAAACATACGGGTCAATGTACGAAATTCTTCGTGCTTAGCGGCCTTACTTTAGTATAAAATGTATATGATTTGGTCTAATTTCCCCATCTATCTCCCTATTTTGTTACGAATATAAATAAACGGACTCCTGCTTTTGGATAAATGAAAGGAGGCCTACTACATATATCGGCCCAAGGCCAATTTCTCAATTAAGTAGGTGTGATCCATTCAAAAAACCACTGCAAAACATATCTATAGCTATAATATAGCTAGAGATTGTGGAAGGTATTTTCAGGGACTTCAACCGGTTGCGAACCAACCGGTAAAAATTTACCAGGAATGTTCCTCTCGGTAGACAATAAGGGCGGTTTGTATGTAACCAGTAAGTAATGAAGAGAAAATAAAATTAGTTGACTACCTATAACTCTTAAATATTCGTTGGTTAACCCTTTGAAGACCCACCTACCATATGTGTGTGTAAAGAGAATATACTTACCTAACCACTAGGTTTTATGTGTGTGGTGGTCAAACATCGTGAGTTCAAACGCCGGTTGTGCCTGTACTCGTATATACCAGAAAAAATCGTTCTCGAAAAAGATGACAAAAATTCAGGATCCTTACCTACACAGACAAGAATAAAGACTAGAGATGCCACGAATATTCGGCAACTATTCGGTATTCGGCCTATTCGGCCACTTTGCCGAATATTCGGTATTCGGCCGGATGTTGCCTACTATTCGGCCGAATACCGAATATCTGTTGCACGTACTTACTAAGAAAAATTGCACAATAAAAATAACCAAAAACTGTGTAGGTATATTTAGAATGTGTTCTTGGAAAGTTGTTATAGCCTGACCAGTAATATATGATAATTGTCAAGAGGGCGCTGTTATTCTCATGTATAGGGTGACAATTCAGTGTAGTATGAAAAAAATAGTTCATTCAAAAACATTTTATTTTTATCATGAGTCTGTTTTGTTTGACTCTATTCATTAATGCTGTTCAACAAAAATATATCTTAGCTAACGTCATCTAACGTTGAGCTTTGTTGTTAGCGATCAGTTTTCATAATAATTGTGACTCCAAATGTTTGCATGTCATGCCGAATATTCGGACGCCGAATATTCGGTATTCGGCCGAGTGAGGGGCCGAAGATTCGGTATTCGGCCAAAACCACTATTCGGGACATCTCTAATAAAGACTTTTGTGCTTTCGAGTAAGGTTTATATTTGGCGGCTTGTACCAGTGATATTGGTGTCCATCTTCTTAGTAGGTTGTGTTGGTGTCTAACCTAAGCTTATCTTACCGCGTAGCCAACATGCCAATCGCTGACGCTCCTTATAGCGAACGAAACGCAACTGTTACTGTCACACTAATATAGAAGAGTGATAGAAAGACACAAAGCGATTCGATGGCGAAGCGTAGGCGATCGCCACCTTGGCTAGCCTGCTAAATCAATATGCTAGAAATGAATGAAGGCGATTATCACACTAATTCCTTTGCCAAACGCAGCCAGCGGCAGTCATTTAGACGGCGCGCGAACTCGTATACGATTTTAGTTACATTGCGGACCATTGAGGTTACATCAATTCAGCCGACCGATCAAATGACGCAATGTAATGAAACTCGCATGCGAGTTCTCGCACCGTCAAAATGAGCCCTAAGCTTTTCCAATCCCGGGTCCAATTTACCAACCTATCACTTGCTCGAAAGAGAACGAAATATACCTATTGCCGGTTTCAACCGCCGACAGGTCACGAATGAATCACGAAGCATAACGTGATTGTCTGATTTGTTTTGTTTGTCCCACAGGTCACAATATTAGTCTAGTACTGTTTGTGTTGGTGTATGGTTGTGTGTAGTGTAATGTAACCTACATCATTTTTTTTACGAACGATGACATACTCAGTTTTAAAACTCGTCTAACTTATGCTAAAATTAGGTTTTTTCAATTTGTTCCGTAATTAGAGGAACCGATACACCATGAATCGCGTTATTTTGTGCGGTAAGTTTTATTTTAACTTTGTGTTGTGAGCATTTTGTACTTTTTGCAGTAGATATTTAGGTACCTACCTACAACCGGCAGATAATAATCTTACTTAGTTCTTATTCTGACCTTCCTCATTTATAAACCCGTTTGTATAAAATAAAGAGTCGTTCCGGTTACCTATTACAAGGCATCATTAATAAGAGCTCTTGTTTCGAAATACCTATACATTTTTATTTCACCACACCAGCTCGTTATTCTTCAAAAACTGATGAGAAAATAGCATTTTATCCACAATAGTGGTAAAGTAATTTAATGCAAATTTTTAGTTGTTTCCTGATCTTTTGGTTGGTTTCAAATGATAAATACCTATGTAATAGCTTTCATTTGTGTGGTGAACATTTTTGTGTTTCACTCGGTACCAAAGTTTATTTAACACATTCACCTCTGAACTACGGTCGTAGCGCTACGTCGTAGCCGATAACATGGGTTTCCCGGTATGTAGCGGAAATTCTTTGTAGAGGCAAACCGACAACGTGTCGTGATATTAGCGCTGAATGGGTTACTAACTAACGTAGTGGCAATAATGTAAAATATCGTTGTTTTTAATACAATTGCTTTAATTTGAATGGTTTTTTTCCCGACTTAAGTCTGAAAATCCCAAAAAAAAAAAAAAAAATCCCGATAATAGCGACTTTCGATCTGGCAACCCTACTTGAAGCCCTCGCAACGCTCAAGATTCCACATTTCGAACCTTTTGCTACGCTCGTGGTTAATTTTTTAAATCTTTCGATTTTACCAATATTGGAGTTAAGCATCAACTTTGCCTTCTTCAAAAAAACTATTATTCACTATTCACTACTGTCGAACAAACATAACATTTGCGTTATCCTTTCACTATGCAATATTATGCTAAAATCTTTATCTACATAGGTATTTATTTTGGTACCTAATTAATGATCATTATATATCCTTAGTCTTCTATCTGTAAAGTTCTATCAGTGCTGTAGCGTTGGTTTACAAAAAGGGTTCACTAAAATTTCTGTTTTACAGGTGTTTTTTTAGCCTGCCTTCAAAGTTTAGAGTGCATGGATAACAAGAGACCAGACAATACACGTTTTAACTACTTCGACACGGATCTCCTCAGATCTACGACTGAAGACCGAAGTGGCAATGTGGTGGTCTCGCCGGCCAGCATCAAATCGACACTTGCCATGCTCCTTGAAGGAGCCAGTGGCAACACTGAAGCTGAAATAAGAAGCTCCTTGCGATTATCACCGAATAAAAATGAGTTTAGAGAACAGCTGAACGTATATTTATCAGCTTTACAAGTAAGAAATGTTTCTTATTGATATTCTAAAGGAAACAAACTTTAGATACCTATTTATGTCTACTAAGAATTCCGTCCCAATCTAAATAACCGATTCTTATCCTACAATGGAATTCCTGGTCCTTTATCAAACAGACTACCGTAAAATGGGGTGAGTAGGTTTCGCGGGGAGAGGTGGGTTATGAATGGGGAGAGAAGGTTTGAGAGGGGGGTGAGAAGGGATTTTAAGGCTACTGCTACAAAAATAATGTATTCCAATTTAAAATGGAGCTATAGTAATACGCATAATAAAAAAAAATCGATGCAACATTCTTCCAAAATCACCTTTGTATGAAAAGCCCTCTCACCCCAAATACGAGGCACTACGGGGTGAGGTGGGTTTTCCTCTTTATCGTCAAAGTTATGAAATGGAACTACCCAAAATAAGATAAAAACTAAAATACAAACGTCCGGAACACTTATTATATACACCATTCAGTTTGCATATGTAAAAATAAAATGTTATCGAGGTTTGAATGTCAGTTTTGCGCCTACTCACCCCATTTTACGGTAATTATATTTTGTACCTACTTATTTGAATGAAATTTAATTAACTATGTTGTACATTACAGTTCAATACTACTGCAGCCAAACTTCAAAATGCAAATGGCGTTTTCGTATCGAATAAATTTAAACTAAAGAAAGAGTATGAGAAGGTCATAGAAAAAGTATACCTTACGAAAGTCGTCAGTTTGAATTTTCTGGATCCGGTAGGCTCTGCTGCCACCGTAAACGACTGGGTCGGCAACCAGACCAGGGGGTTAATACGATCCCTAATAGAACCTGGTATGTTGCAGAAGATACAGTATTACCTTTACCTTGAAGTATTTTTTCAATTGGCGAAAAAATAATTGAACTTAAATAAGGGCTCATTTAGACGGCGCGCGAACTCGTATGCGATTTTAGTTACATTGCGGACCATTGAGGTTTCATAAATTCAGCCAACCGATCAAATGACGCAATGTAATGAAACTCGCATGCGAGTTCTCGCACCGTCTAGATGAGCCCTAAGGATGTTTTCGTTAGATCGTTACCCGCAATATGTTTCTCGTGACAATCAATGCATTGACCTCCCACATACTTGAATTCGAACTCGCATGAATCAATTCGACTTCATTGTGCAGCTTTCCGTGTGGTAATTTAAATATCTCGTTTCCAGCCCACATCCCCCCATCATCCGACGTTCTCCTCATCAACGCTCTGTATTTCAAAAGCGCCTGGCAGCACGCCTTCGACCGCAGCCTGACAAGGTCGGCCTGCTTCCGCATCCAGGGTTCTTGCAAGAAGCAAGTCGCTATGATGGAGATCAGTACTGAGCTCAATTACGCGTTCGTTGAAAATTTGAGGGCTCATGCTGTTGAATTGCCTTATGAGGTATGTGATCTAGAAGATACTTGCATACAACTACAGCTAATACAGCTTGTATAAACTTCAAGACCGCTCGTCTCTTCTGCCTGTTAAGCCACCTGCAAGAAACAAGTCGCAAGACGCATGATGGATATCAGTGCTGACTCAATTATGCGTTATTTGACAACTTCAGGGCTTATGCTAGTTATGCTGTTTATTGCATTTTGAGGTGAGAATCTTTACAGACACCTCAATCTTGGCAGTATACTTATAATCGATTTTGGAGAATACCTCCATACTCGATGATTTGTATCTAAGTCTGTTGTAGCGAGAGAGAGCTCTGTCCAAAATCCATTACTTATATCATCTCACTATTTAATCTAGAGAGATTAAATAGTGAGATGATATAAGTAATGGATTTTACTTGCTACAGTGTTTCATATAAGAACCGCCTCATATTATTTTCTCTTGTTTGATTTAAGTAGACTAGTTAAGTTGACTTTGGTTTATTCAATTATAAATGTATATAGTTGTATGAATATTGTATTCATCGAATATGTCTTATGACGCATGCCGCATGTCTTAAGCACGGGAAAGTCCTGAGTTGACAGTAAGACGAAAAGATTTCCTTGTAGGTCTATATTATTATAGGAGCCATGAACTAATGACGTGTCAAGAAATTATTATAATCAAAGGACAATACTATAATTAATGTATTGATTAATAGGAATGAGCCATTACCTACTTTGTTATGCTACATATGGAAAAGGTACCTACTTAAGGTGCGCAAATAAGTGTACCTAGTTAAGTAATATAGTAACTTAAAGCAGTTATCTAAATAGATTTGTAAGAAATTATGTCACTTTAATCTCGCACTGACCTCTTTGTCCTAAACGATATATCAATAATAATTCGTTGAATCGTTTAACAGAAATAATAATTACAACACAGTTGGCCTAGCATTAATTAGAGAGGGACGGGTGGTATATCTGGCGGGCGATATACTGTCGCGCGCGTCCTGGGGGGCGATTTTTGAATTTCGACCACTCGATTTCGTGTATTTCGTTAATTAATATCTCCACTACTAGGCATTTAAATTCTACTAATAGAATTGAAATCGAGTGGTCAATACCAATAGATTCCAAATTTCGATCGCTCGTATTTCAGAAATTAGCACTTCGCCGTTTTCCACCGATTTTCGAGTGACGAAATCGAGCGATCGAAATTCAAAAATCGGCCCCCTGTGCTAAATACGTCCATACTGTAAATATACCTATCTTTAATTTCCAGGGTGGCCGTTATTCTATGGTGTTATTGGTCCCGCAAGACCACGACGGCTTGGCAGGTCTGATAAGGGACTTGCCTTACATGAGCCTCCCGCAGATCTGCAAGATGATGGAACCGTCTCACGTGCAACTCTCACTGCCGAGGTTCACCGTGGACTATAGCGAGGATATGGTTGGACCACTTAGGAATGTAAGTAAATTCAGTACATATTATAGATCGAATGAAGTGACGTTTTATTGACAATCAGTCACAATCAGTAGGTATATTTGCTCCGAAACTCCGAAGTTTATGAAACTGAAAATGCTAAATTGGTCACAGAAGAGCTTAGAGATCCGGAAAAGATGGGTCACGGTCGCACACAAAGTTGGGTCACTATTTTAAAAAAGCAGCTGCGGATTGTCTAAAATAACTGACACCGTCAAAAAGCTATGCCTACTTTATTATTACAATCAAAGTTAAAATGAAACTTCATAAGAATGTTACAATAAAATAACAAATCTGAAACAGGTTTGGAATTCGACGAGAAACGGATTGGTTCCATAGCAATTGCTTGGTTAGAATAAATTGCTTGTTGCTGATGCTGAAAGTAAATGCATGGGGTTAGTTTGATATAGTTGGCATGTACAGAATAATCTCCTTTCTTCTAAGAGCTGCTAGGTCTTTCAATCAGCTTTGTAAACATGTTACCTGTCGTGATTGTTTCACCGGATGGTCTCATCGGGAGATCAGCGCTGGAAGTCGCCAGCAACATGCTGAGATAAGACCATTTCGTGGCACTTTATCCTTTTATTCTCTGTTATATCTCTTGTTATCTCTTGTTATATCTCTGTTATATCTGTTACATCTGTTTCTATTTTGTGTTTGTGTTCTTTTGTTATTTTGTGTTCTCACGAATCAAATTATTTCTATTCTATTCTTTCTATTCTAAACATCATGAGATCATGATGTTTAGAATGAGATCATCGATCTGTTCTGTGATAGCTTCAGTTCTATACGTAAACTAATGAGTCAAGATCAAGACTTCTCTCACTGACTCTTATGTATCTTTAACTCTTATGTATTCTATCCTGTTTTTTTTTATCTATTTTTTTTTTCTTTTGTTCTTCTCGTTCACTTAACCCTTTCTACCTGTCAACCAAGACAAGCAAAATATAACTGTAAGTAAAGTACCTAAGTATTACTAGATTTGTAATTTTGCACGCCATGTACTCTACGCAGCTTCTACCTGTGGAAACTTGTAATTGGCTCACTGTTTCTATGTTACTACCTAACTTGTTACTCTAGCTGTAATTTTTCCTAACAAATAAAATAAAATAAAATAAAAAATGTCTATAAAATCACGGAAATATTACATGTTCTCAAAAATCTTAGTACTTGTTCGACATTTTATAAATTTTCTTTACAAACAAATCGGTAACAACGCGTTGCTTCAAATATTATAATTCAAATGATGAGTGCTGTTTGAGTCCGAAAATATTTTTGTAGGTATTTAATAAAACTATTATTCTTAACGGCCTGCTAAATAAGTTATTATTCTCAATTACAGATGCGAATCACAACCCTCTTCTCGTCAAAGTCCAACCTGTCTGGAATCATCGAAGGCGGCCCCGCCCAAATCAACCACCTTTACCACAGGGTGTACGTATCCGTCGACGAGGATGGAACGGTGGCCGCCGCAGCCTCCGCCGCCCTTGTCGTGCCCTTAATAGAGGGGAGTGTGCAACTTGTGGTGGACAAACCCTTTGTGTTCTTTATAAAGGACAATCATTTAGGTTTGGTTCTTTTTGAAGGAAAAATTGAAGAGCCACATGAATATGTGGCACCGATAAAGAATTCAGAGAACAATGTTGTTAAAAACAGACGGAATAGTTTCGGGACCCGCTTCTAAAATAATATTATATTTTAAGACTTACGTGTACTACAATATTGTTTTCACCTCAGCAGCTCGAACAAGGGTACTTTGCTACTTAAAAACAGTGAGCAAAATCGCATTTTGCTCACTGAGTGAGACAAAATGAGCAAGATGCGATTTTGCTCACTCAGTGAGCAAAATGCGATTTTGCTCACTGTTTTTAAGTAGCAAAGTACCCTTGTTCGAACTGAGGTGAAAATTTAATTGTTGGTATATCTTAAGAAAACATGAGTGAATAGAGGTAAGTGATGAAGAAGGAATACATTTTTCGGGTTCTCTAATATGTTCTCACTGCTGAGGTGAAAAGTTTTGTGAACTACACGAGATCAAAGTTATTTACATGTCGTGCGCTTTTGAGTCCCTTACTACGCTCAAGATTCTAAATTAGATATATAGAATACTATAGAATCTTTCGCTTGCACGGGACTCAAAATAAGCACTCGAAGAAATATCAAACTTTGATCTCTTGTTGTACAAATAACTATTAGTTTTAATCCTGCGTTGTGCTTAGAAAAAAAAGAAATCCGCTTACGGTCCCTCCAAACTTGTATACTTTTGTAGTAAGTATGTCTCGTTTTATAACGACTGTAATAAACTACCTACGTCACATAGAAATAAATGAAAATGAGTCTTTAATAAATACTTATGTAAAAAAGAGTGTATTTGTCTTTCCCTTACCCGGTACAGTGATGGCCAGTGATGGCCCTCGTGACTACACTATTACTTACTCTGTGCTACTGCTGAGGGCCTAGCTAAGTCACAATCGTTAATAGAAAACGCCAATCGAAACTGAAATAATGTAAGGAAATGATCACGTGACTTTTCGTAAAATCTATCATCCCGATACATTTTTGTCTCGCTTGGCGTGTGTCGATGTTATTGTCATCTCGGCCATAGAGAAATATAGTAAGACAAGAGTGCTCACTCCATACATCAGTTCAGACTATTAATTTCAGTGTCTACATCTAGCATCGAGTAGCGGAACTATCAGTACTGCTACTTGACAATAGATGTAGCACCGACCGGAAAGTCTTATCTCAACAGCATATGACTTTCCGGTCGGTGCTACATCTATTGTCAAGTAGCAGTACTGATAGTTCCGCTACTCGATGCTAGATGCTAATAGTCTTTTTGGTACCTACTAAAACTGATGTATGGAGTGAGCACTCTATGTATTTTTTTCTCCAAGTCTCGGCTAGGACTTCAGATGGCTGCCAGAGTCAGGCTCCCTGTTTCACCTTAAACGATTGGATTCATCCAGGAGCGTTAAGGACTTAGGTACACACTGCTGTAAATGTGCATACCCACTTTATTAATGGAATTCATCCATAAAGTGGGTATGCACTTTTGCAGCTCTCTGTGCGTGGAGTAGCTACTCCCTAACAGTTCGCAGTAAGCTGTTCTGCAATAATCTGCATTGCCTGGGTGTACTGCTAAAAAATGAGATAAGATAAGATAAAGATAAAATATAGTTTATTCAAGTAGGCATAATTAAAGCTAGGTAGACCGGCTCCAACCCTACACCTCTGCCCCGAGAAGATTTAAATCCCCCCTCAATTGGAGGAGGGTATCCCAATATGGGACCGGCAACAAAATCGGCGGGACTCATCTTTAAAAAAAAATTACATCTTATAATTAACATGCATTACGAGAAAATAAGGAAAAAAAATACAATTTAAATTACTATAGAATTCATGCAATTATACACATAAGGTGAAATAGAAAATTGATAAAAAAAATATATAGGTACATAATATGTACATGGAATCATACAAATACGTAGCTCTTTCAGAAAACATGTGGCGTCACAACCAAAATACAACTTTTATTAGATATCAACGATACACTTATTAGTGAGCCGCCGATATTTAGTTAAGAAGTAAAAATTTATAAAAATATGTCGCAGACCGTCTATTATGATTTATGACGGCTGCGTTTGATGGAATGTCAAGTATTGAAATAGTCTATGCTTGAGTGTGTTTGACTGCGATACAGTGACTTTTATTTGAATGACCTGAACAGCTTCTTTAATGGATTGGTTCCTGGCTGATTCTGCGGACAGCCCGAAATGAGATGGCATCCTGAGTGGAACCGTCAGTCAGATTTGAATTGGAAAAGTGTCGCAGTCAACCTCACTACATTCCTATAATTAATATTTTATGAAATCTATCGTTTTACCTATGCCGTACATTGAGCATCTCTAATTAACATGATCGTTTATCTCTCCTCGTCATCAGAAGTGGTCAGAAAAAGGTGGAGGTGTACTTCCAAAATGCTACGATTTTCCGACCTCTCCCTTTGCCCTATTCCCACAAAAGAAAATAAGCTGAAGCAAATAATTTCATGCACAAGCAATTACATAGTGGTGGTAAGCCCACAAGTAAAGGTATTTTATGAAAAAACGTCTGGTGAGTTCAAACAGTTATGGATAAGTAAATTGAGTGTAGGTATTTAATCCCTTCCCATGGGTATTATTGCCTATGCCAATGTTTAACACAAAATAATTTTGATTCCCGTTACGTTTGCGAACTGTAGTTTATTATTAAACGATATGAAGCTTAAATTCATACTCTGCTGCTTATGTATCTCAGATTTACAACCGTGTTTATACGTCTTTAGAGCATAAGAACACATAACTTCAAAGGTTTATTATAATTCATAAATGTCGATAAAGTAATAGAAAGCAATGGACAATCCTATTACTCAATTATAGTTTGTCAAAGGACTGTCTCATTTCAAACATAGACAGAGAGAATCATACTGTCTTTGTCTTACACTAGTACTAGCACCCAAAAGTAAAGGATGAGTATAGTTTGTTTTGTTCTTATTTACTGACAATTTGGTTTGACCAACTATAGTACAGAATCGGGTCTATCACTATTAAAGAGGTTACCTATTTGCGTACTTTCTCTACCTTTTCCTACAAATTACATAGTTGCCTAGCAACTGTTATTTACATTTTTTTGTAAATATGTCAGATAAGCAGAGAAATTAGCTTTCGCTATTAATTTTAATGTTCAGGTATTTAACCCAATATACGTGCATGTGCTTACACTCTAAATGTGTGCTACGCATATAAAATTTACGTTACAGGTGTAAAGTGATCTATCTCTTAAAGTGATATTCGCCTGCTGCCCGTACTGGATCTACCTACCTTGTAACGGACGAACGCGACCCACGGACACCACAGCAACGTGTATACCTATGCTGCATACCTCCGTGCTCTGGCAGTGCAACCTATGCAACTAAAATACAAGGACAGGTTTCGTTCCAATTTCATAAATTTAAACCGATATTGACTGCTAAACTTAGCAAGGAATTGCGGCTACTATATTTGATACTCTTCCTATACATAAGGAATTGACGTAGCTATACCGATAGTGGTAGTAAACATAGCAAGAAACTACGGTCACAACACCCAACAATTTACTACTACGGTACAAATTAGTTGTCATTCTACTTCTAATGACTTGATATAAGTTGGTAAAAAAAGATAATTACGTTCGTTTATCCACAACTAACGCACGCATTAATAGTGTTTATGTTAAATCTGCTTATTGGAATCCATGCCATTTCGCTTGCTTTTGCTTGCTTACAATTCATGGCTTACAAATAACGATTCCAGGAAATCCTGCTTTACAAAACAGAAGCCTGTCTAGCCTGCTGCTGCTGCCTTCTAATTTCGTGTCCGGCTGGTGTGGTGGAGCCGAGCAGAAGGATCGCTCCTGCTCTCGATATCGCAGTTGACATTGACAGACTTTGTTTATTTGGTGAGCAGTTCTCATTTTATTTTGATTAACAAGACATTTCACCACAGTTAGAATGCTGCTAATGTATGGCAAAAGTCTGTTTTGTGATGATCTTGTTATGTAAGCATCGAATGAAGTAAAACAAAAACGTTATTTAGAGTTTAGTCACAATTAATGACATCGATTTATATGTTGAGCAATGTACCAAAACTGCTTAATTTGTGTGGTTTCAAAGGATTTTAATTTTGATATGGAGACATTATGGACACATTGTGAGTGTAAGACTACACACATTCCCGAAGTTATATTGCTTTGAAGCAATTAGTTATACAAAGACTGCCTTTATTTGTTTTTTTTTTCCCAGGGGTAGGATGGATCAAGAAAGTAATACGTTTGTCAAATTGTAATTAGTTTGATTTTATTAAAATTAGAAATTTATTACATTAATTTGCATGTGGTATATAAGTGACATGAAACACCTATCTCCGTGCTTTGAAGTTGAAGTAGGTAGTGTTTCGATGATTTAGCATAACGATCTTGTTTTTAAAATCAAACAAAGCCCAAGCTTATTTATTTATGTTAGTTATTTATTTATGCATAATATTTTCATGACAGTAGGCCAACATAAGTTGTTTCGTATGATTGTTTTCTTTTCGTTAATGGTTATAAAAATAAAGAACGGTGAACGGAATGGTAAGGTGAGGCGATGTACTAGTCGTCGCGAAACCGATTTTATTTCATGTATGATAAGGACCGAGGATGTAAGAAGATAAGGACCGACTGAGCAATTAAATTCCTTTTCGTGTGTCATGTTGCGCGTTACACCGTGTCTTTTGTAGGTCCTGGTCACCTGGAAGGTGGTGAAAGGAGATAGATACACATCGAAACAATGCTCATACCTACAAGTATGCTCACGATTGGTTAGAGAAAATAGGTAAGTGCCAAAACCTTTACATCCAAGTAATCTAGACGATGATAATGCAGAGTCTGGAGCAAGTTCGCAATGATGACTTCTGATCATTAATAAATCATTCATTCATAACATCACTATGCTCTATGTTGATGAAATGTTTAACATTCTCATGCGAATGATACTAGTAGTATACTGTGGTTTTTCATTGGTGGTTTAGCCAATGATGCAGATTGCGGGTTACGCAATGAGTTGTGGTTTTTCATTGGTGGTTTAGCCAATGATGCAGATTGCGGGTTACGCAATGAGTTGTGGTTTTTCATTGGTGGTTTAGCCAATGATGCAGATTGCGGGTTACGCAATGAGTTGTGGTTTTTCATTGGTGGTTTAGCCAATGATGCAGATTGCGGGTTACGCAATGAGTTGTGGTTTTTCATTGGTGGTTTAGCCAATGATGCAGATTGCGGGTTACGCAATGAGTTGTGGTTTTTCATTGGTGGTTTAGCCAATGATGCAGATTGCGGGTTACGCAATGAGTTGTGGTTTTTCATTGGTGGTTTAGCCAATGATGCAGATTGCGGGTTACGCAATGAGTTGTGGTTTTTCATTGGTGGTTTAGCCAATGATGCAGATTGCGGGTTACGCAATGAGTACTGTGGTTTTTCATTGGTGGTTTAGCCAATGATGCAGATTGCGGGTTACGCAATGAGTACTGTGGTTTTTCATTGGTGGTTAGCCAATGATGCAGATTGCGGGTTACGCAATAAGGACAGAGCCAAAATTATACCCTATAAATAAAAGGAGTTTGGCCAATGATGTGGTTTGCGGGTTACGCAATTATGGATGTACAGAATACTACTAGTCTAACAACCTGTTCCATTTTTGCTGATAATAAAGCTCTAAGCAAATAAGGTTATTGCGAACTTGCACTTGAACTTGCACTTGAACTTGCACTTGAACTTGCACTTGAACTTGGACTTGTACTTGCACTTGAACATTGCGGCTTTGAAATTCTTATATTCTTAAATAAAATTCGATTGAACTTGATCGAGCGAACTTATGTAAAGTCTGTTTGCACTTATGATTGTGATCAGGATAGCCGAGTGGACTTGTTGTTCCTGTGGAGTTTTGACTTGCATAGTACTCTTCCCACGAGGACGTGTGAAAGGTCAGAATGGCCGTGTCGCAGACCGTCTATTATGATTTATGACGGCTGCGTTTGATGGAATGTCAAGTATTGAAATAGTCTATGCTTGAGTGTGTTTGACTGCGATACAGTGACTTTTATTTGAATGACCTGAACAGCTTCTTTAATGGATTGGTTCCTGGCTGATTCTGCGGACAGCCCGAAATGAGATGGCATCCTGAGTGGAACCGTCAGTCAGATTTGAATTGGAAAAGTGTCGCAGTCAACCTCACTACATTCCTATAATTAATATTTTATGAAATCTATCGTTTTACCTATGCCGTACATTGAGCATCTCTAATTAACATGATCGTTTATCTCTCCTCGTCAAATATATCTTTAGGTAGGGCTAACTAAAAGTGAACAGTACAGGAAATACAGGAAATCTAGTAAGTAAGGTAAACGTACATGCTAATGCCCAATAGATGACACCCTGCTGTCACCTCTATTGACAATGACTTAAGTTTCAAGATGACATGTACTGGTACCGAGTCGAGCACCAGTAAAGGTGATAGTCCATTTTCAACCGCAGCTGCACTACTTTTCATTTTACTATGGAAATTGACAGTAACAGCGACGCGTTCAGTACCGGTAGTGCAGCTGCGGTCAGAAATGGAATGTTACCCTAAGTTTATACAAACTGCAGGACGCGAATATGTTACTAATGGACTGCTTTCTTTTACTTTGACCGCATGGCTATGTAGGCCATTGTTTTAACAGTTGGTGATTATTTCTAAACTATTTGAGTCCTACGAAGACAATGTAAAGCTTAACCAATGTAGACACAACGGTTTGCTGAGTGATACATTACAATGTATGTATTTTGCTTCAAATTTGCCGTATAAAGGATTACTCACGCTAGACCGGTCCGTGCGCGAGCCGAGGCGTCCAACATGTCATTTTCTATGACGGCTGATCGGCGATCACGTGGTGCTTTCCATAGAAAACAAAGCTCCGGCCCGGCCCGGCCCGGTGTCTAACGTGAGTCATCCTTAAATAGGTAGGTACGTATGTATGAAACCCGCAAACTTTTAGCGCAATGATAGGTAGGTACTATGTAAATTGGGCTCAAGTTTTAGTTTCGAATTATTCAGATCAAGCATCAAGCTCGTGGGCGTATTTACCCTAAGGCCATCCGGGCCATGGCCCGGGGCGCCAACCCCCAGGGGCGGCCCCTAGCGGATTGCATTTTGTTTTTCTTCCTTGACTTCTGGGGCGGCGAAACGTATTGGCCCGGGGCGCCAAATTTCAAAATACGCCCCTGATCAAGCTAGGATATAACATAACCGTTGACTTTGAATTGGCTAGATGAGTCGTTTACAAAATAAATACGCATAGATTACTCCATATAACAAGTAACAGCAGACAGAGAAAACAGGAAACGTGCAATTTATAGGAGCATAGTGAAAACTAGCCGTCGGACAGGTTATTCCGTCCAGTTTGTAACCTTATTTATGACCGTATTCATTTAAGCCTTATCAGTTTTTATTAACTTTGAATTTTCAAGGAGCCTTCTTCTTTATTTGCCAGATTCTTTGTTTTATTTTTCTCAACCTCTACCCCCAATCTTTAGAAAGCTTCAACCCCTCAACCATCACACCTCCAATCCCCCGATTCTTCAACTTCACTACCACTCAACCTCGGACCCCTGAACCCCTTGACTCTAAATCCCCAACCCTTCATTCTTCAACCTTTTAACTTTCAAACCCCCACCCCCGTTCAACCCCCGACTTCTCAGTTCCTGATCCGACGACCCCCCGGCACTAAAACCCCGACCCCTCAATATCCAATATCTCAACCCTCAGATCAGACCCCTCAAAAACTACCCTCTGCCGTCACCTCTCACGCCTGCCCCTAAGCCCTAAACCACCGAATGACACCTCTTTTACAGTGTGACCGATTATGGATAGATACGAGGGGTGTTCAAAATATTCTCGGTATGAGAATGAAAACAAACAAGTACGAAAAGTTTGATATTTTTATTTTTCAATATACTCCCCCCCTGTGTTCATACACTTAAAAGATCGATCAATTATTTTTTTTAATCCCTCGTAAAAATATTTTTTATCTTTCGTGTAAAAATGCTCCTCCACTGCCACCTTCAATGCTTCATCGTCAGAAAATTTATTTCCACGCAGATCCTTTTTAAGATTGGGGAGCAAAAAGAAGTCGCTGGGGGCTAAGTCCGGACTATACGGTGGGTGAGTAACAGTTTTAAACCCACATTCAACAATAGCTGCCTTGGCAATATGAGCAGTATGGACGGGGGCGTTGTCATGCAGAAGCAGAATACCTTTGGTTAACTTTCCTCGCCTCTTTTCTTTAATTACATCCTTTAATTGACGTAGAATGTTAGCGTAGTACTGTCCTGTGATATTTACACCTTTTTCTTTATAATCGATTAGTAATACTCCTTCACAATCCCAAAATATCGTGGCCATGACCTTGCCAGCTGAAGGGATGACCTTGAACTTCTTGGGATGAGCTGAACCCTTAATGTGCCACTGCATGGACTCTTGTTTACTCTCTGGGTCATAATGATGAACCCAGGTTTCATCTCCAGTAACTATTCTTTGCAGCACCTCATCAGGATTTTCACCGCACAGGTCAATAAAATCGGAACAACAAGCTACACGCATGTCTTTTTGAAGCCGAGTCAGCATTCGCGGAACCCATCTTGCACTTACTTTGGACATATTAAGATGGTCATGTATAATATCATGTACGGTACCAATAGAGAGATTGGTTACTTGTGCTATAGATTTTACCTTCACTCGACCATCTTCCAATATAAGTTTTTCCACTTTATCAATATTTTCTTGTGAAGTAGCTACTACAGGCCGGCCAGGTCTAGGGTCATCTTCAATACTCTCCCTTCCGCGTTTAAACTCGCTTGACCACTTTTGAATGGTAGATAAAGAAGGAGCAGACTCACGGTAAACACAATCCATTTCCTCTTTTATGGTTTTTTGATTTTTACCCTGTTTTGTCAAGAATTTTATCACGCATCGATGTTCTAATTTAGTTAACATTGTCAATTCGCACAGGATGTTCATGTTTGTTCAGCAATTGCAGAAAAACAAAAGACTATCTCGGTTCGAATTATACTTTTTTTTAATGTCAATGAATAAATCTTAGCGGCCAGTAACGAAAGAAATTTTAGAAGAGGTCGTAAGATATCAATACCGAGAATATTTTGAACGCCCCTCGTAATTATTAATTTACCTTGGTGCAATTATTTAAAAAATGGTTGAGAAAAAAAAAATAGGTAGTGGGGTGATTATTCAATAAAAGTTATCATCCTATACGTGGTTAAGAGGAAAGGGGACGGCCGCTTCTGCATAAAAACGTAGTCCTCATTTTCGTCTCTGGATTATGGCATTATAATTTAATGTGGTATATTAACCATGCTATGCCCCTACGTTTAACGTTTGACTTTTTTAGCTTCTTTGATTATTGTAAAAATTAGGAGCGAAAAACAGATTTTATAAATGCTCCTAACTCTTAAAATAATTTAATATTCGAAAAAAAATCAAACGTATTACAATTACAATACATATTAATAACTGTGGTTGATATACAACAAATTATGTCAAAATATTTTCAATAATGTTAATATCCAGAGAGGAAAATGAGGACTACGTTTGTATGAAAAGGCGTTTTCGCACGGGCCCTCCACTTTCACCACTTCACCATAGGTATCCAAAAACATTGTAGGACATAAATAGGTGTTTAGAAATCTTAGAGGTGTGTGAAAGCCGTTTTTCAGTTCATTTTGTGCCGCCAAATCATTTTGTGAATTTTTTTTTTAATTACCCTAGTTTTCTTAAACGTACCATACCCCGAAGTTAACGGAATTCAATAAAAAACCGGCCAAGTGCGAGTCGGACTCGCGCACGGAGGGTTCCGCACCATCAACAAAAAAGCGGCCAAGTGCGAGTCGGACTCGCCCATGAAGGGTTCCGTATTTAGGCGATTTATGACGTATAAAAAAAAACTACTTACTAGATCTCGTTCAAACCAATTTTCGGTGGAAGTTTACATGGTAATGTACATCATATATTTTTTTTAGTTTTATCATTCTCTTATTTTAGAAGTTACAGGGGGGGGGGGGGGGCACACATTTTACCACTTTGGAAGTGTCTCTCGCGCAAACTATTCAGTTTAGAAAAAAAATGATATTAGGTACCTCAATATCATTTTTGAAGACCTATCCATAGATACCCCACACGTATGGGTTTTATGAAAAAATTTTTTTTAAGTTTCAGTTCGAAGTATGGGGAACCCCAAAAATTTATTGTTTTTTTTTCTATTTTTGTGTGAAAATCTTAATGCGGTTCACAGAATACATCTACTTACCAAGTTTCAACAGTATAGTTCTTATAGTTTCGGAGAAAAGTGGCTGTGACATACGGACGGACAGACAGACGGACAGACGGACAGACGGACAGACAGACAGACATGACGAATCTATAAGGGTTCCGTTTTTTGCCATTTGGCTACGGAACCCTAAAAATAGAGCAAAAAAATCGTGTTTGTTGTATGGGAGCCCCCCTTAAATATTTATTTTATTTTATTTTTAGTATTTGTTGTTATAGCGGCAACAGAGATACATCATTTGTGAAAATTTCAACTGTCTAGCTATCGCGGTTCATGAGATACAGCCTGGTGACAGACGGACGAACGGAAGTCTTAGTAATAGGGTCCCGTTTTTTACCCTCTGGGTACGAAACCTTAAAAACACGGTGTATAAAGTGTTTCAAATAGATATGAGCCATAAACATAGTTATATGTTGTTAGATCTAAAATAAGTAATTTTTATATATTTTATTGGGCCAGAGTTTCAATATGACACATTACTATTCTATTAAAAATATATTTTTTTCTTTTTTAAACCAGGTGTGCGATGTTTTCGAATGGTTTACGAGCACCTACACACGTAAATAATACTAGTCCATAGTTACTGACTTTTAGTACAATCGTATTAGGACAAACTTCGAAATCTTTGGAACAGTCACACAAAAAAGTATTTTACACCTTTGCAGAAAAAAACACGTCTTGTTATAACAAACACTTGCTGAATCTATATTTAGCGTTTATAAAATACTCTTCCAGGGGACATTCTCTTCAATCTCTTCATACCTATAATAGTAACGGCATGTAAGTAACGGTTACAAAGATTTATTTTCTGTATGTATGTTTCTATAAATAATTATTACTCAGAATATTCTTACAAACCTGCATTTCAAATTGATCGTAGGATTGCTGCGATTAATTAAAAACGCAGTATATTTTTTGCGACGTTTAAGAAAGGAGGTCGCACGAAATGTTTTATTTCATTTTTAAATTGCTTCCTCAGGATCACGTACGGTATCTCGATCTCTCCGTAAATGTGGACGAGTAGGTAATTTGTGACCCTTATATTGTTAAATTTGTCATTATATTTAATCTTATATCTTTAAACGAGCAATTATTGTTTATTTATTTATATATATATATATATATATATATATATATAATATTTCGGGAATCTCGGAAACGGCTCTAACGATTTCGATGAAATTTGCTATATGGGGGTTTTCGGGGGCGAAAAATCGAAACGCTAATCTCCCAAATATTAAACGTAAAACGCTAGTACAATTTCTCATTTAATTAGTTACTTACTAGCGATGTGTTATAAAAAAAATTAAGTAGGTAACGCTATTTAAATTTTTCATCACATGAGAAATTTCATATTCTTCATTATCAATGTAAGTAGGTATCTATAAAATTATTTTCGAATACTTCTTTACTTGTTTTCTTGTTTACTGCTTTGACCCAGAAATGTTGTAAAGTATACTACTATAAAGTATACTATAAGTACCAATAGTTGTTTCATTTCATCCTTTGAACTTTATTCCTAATAACACAGATTACTGACAAGACAATCACTAACGGATTGTTCAGTTGTTTAATTTAATTAAGAGTTAACCCATTTTTACTTAGTTGCGTGCCAACAAGGACAGTTTTTTTGGCTTTCGGCGCCAATCCTCCGTTGTTTTGCATTTTTATTCGATTTTGCATGCAATATGATATGTACATAAAAACAATAGACATGGCGACTAATAATACGCTTTCCAAATAATCAATTTATTTTAGTATATGTAATCCAAGTTATAGTTAATCATAATTATGTTAAACAGAATGATTCCCATGAGGTGACCATTATGACATGAAATATTATAATCTTGCCAGGTGTTTTTTTTAAACACCGGTTACTAACGCGGTAATTTAATACTTAGTAGTTTACTGAATAAGTTAGTAATTAAATTTGTGTTATCTTTAATGAGTCATTCCGTATTGATGAAGCACCTGGCGAGTGACATAATATAAAAGTTCAAGGTAAATTGTATGATACCTATTAGGTAATTATTATTAAAAAAATTACTATTCCATATCTCTGCCGGCTCTAAAGGCTTCAAAGCCAACACAAACATAACTGTTAAATGTCTATATATATAAAACGGTGTGTAGCAGCTTCCGTGCACGTCATTCTCGATTGAGCACGCTCCGGGCGCGGCTGCATGATTCCCGCGCATTTTGACGGTTAAAAAATAAAATAAAAAATTGTGGTTTTGTTAGACTGATAGTGGTGCGTTTGTGTTCCAAGTGGTCAGTCGTGTAAGTATTTTGAATGCTAGCCAATCACGTCGAGTTACATTATGTAGGTCAGGTTTGTTAGAATTAACGGGTTTACTTTAAATTTACGTTAGTAGAAAACAGTTGAACAACTAGTTCCCAGAAAAACAATAAAATGTGTTTTATCTAATTATAAAAAAAATCAGATAGAGTTGTTATCTCTCTAGTTTATCTCGATAGTTCAGCGAAGAACATGAAAACCAAAAAAAGCGGCCAAGTGCGAGTCGGACTCGCCCATGAAGGGTTCCGTATTTAGGGGATTTATGACGTATTAAAAAAAAACTACTTACTAGATCTCGTTCAAACCAATTTTAGGTGGAAGTTTGCATGGTAATGTAGGTACATCATATATTTTTTTTAGTTTTATCATTCTTTTATTTTAGAAGTTACGGGGGGGGGGGGGGGGGGACACACATTTTACCACTTTGGAAGTGTCTCTCGCGCAAACTATTCAGTTTAGAAAAAAATAATATTAGAAACCTCAATATGATTTTTGAAGACCTAACCCCACACGTATGGGTTTGATGAAAAAATGTTTTTTTTTTGTTTCAGTTCTAAGTATGGGGAACCCCCAAAATTCATTGTTTTTATTTTTTATTTTTTGTGAAAATCTTAATGCGGTTCACAGAATACATCTACTTACCAAGTTTCAACAGTATAGTTCTTAGTTTCGGAAAAAAGTGGCTGTGACATACGGACGGACACACGGACAGACGGACAGACGGACAGACAGACAGACAGACAGACAGACATGACGAATCCATAAGGGTTCCATTTTTTGCCATTTGGCTACGGAACCCTAAAAAGCTAAATCATGTAGCGAACTTGTTTTCAAATATTTGTCCTTCTCAAACCGGATCCTGTCTGAATTTTAATCGATGCTTCTTTTTTCCTAAATACTTATAATAAAAAGCCACTCCAGGTTTTTGCGGTAAAAAGTCTGTTATGCATCGAAAGTCACAGCACACAAATATACAATTTTTGGAATCATCAACTACTTATTATTATCTCATTCTAAATTCTAAATTCCCGGTTCGGTTTAATTAGATCGACATGACACATGACGCTGGCTATTTTAATAAATGCCAAAAAAAGAGTGTCATATTTTACAATCAAGAGTTCATTCTGTACCTACAGCTGTATTACGTGTATATTATGAATTACTTAACGATAAAATAATTTCTTTACAGGGCTAGGACGTATCACAGTTCTTCATAATGCGAATACTATTTGGTGAGTTTTCAACTATTAAACACATACACGTAACGTGTTAACATTATACGCATATAGGTATGTTATATCGATAGACCAAGTAAAAGACACAAACAATTTTTTTTTCACCTCAGCAGCTCGAACAAGGGTACTTTGATTCTTAAAAACAGTGAGCAAAATGCGATTTTGCTCACTGAGTGAGACAAAATGACATTCAAGTGACCTTGATTGTCAAATGTCATTTCAACATGCGGGGTCTAATAAAAGTTCGAAATACTTGGGTTCTATTATCTCTGTCCCTTTCACACTGTTAGCAAAGAAACAGACAAAAAAAAGTTAAAACGACATTGAACGGTATATTCACGGTTTATAATAGACCCCCGAAAAACTTCAGACCGCATCGTTCCAAACCACGTACGAGTATGAATTCTTAATAATTAATAAATAAAAATAAAGTTTAAGATTTCATAAAACCTGATAAAATACTATATTTTAGGTATTTTATTGTACAATTAAAATAACGAACTCAAAAAATACACAGATCATCACGCAAAATTAATTATTTTACTTTTAAGAATTTCTACCATAGTTGACAAATAGTACGTATCCGCAATTCGGACCGTATCTTACAAAGATTTTTTTTGTTGTCAAAGTTGGCGATTGAAGTGTCAGTTAATGTTTGTTATTTCTATATTATTTTACTGGAATTTATTATTACGTTTTGTTTTTGTGTTCCATTGCGGTAATTAAACTTAATTGTTTGTATATCTTAAGAAAACATGAGTGCAGGTATTAAGTGATGAAGAAGGATTACATTTTTCAAGTTGTCTAATAGGTATGTTCTCACTGCGCTGAGGTGAAAAATGTTGTGTACTACACGAGATCAAAGTTATTTACATCTCGTGCGCTTTTGAGTCCCTTACTACGCTCAAGATTCTAAATTAGATTCACTCGCTACGCTCGTGAATCTATTATAGAATCTTTCGCTTGCACGGGACTCAAAATAAGCACTCGAAGAAATATCAAACTTTGATCACTTGTTGTACAAATAACTATTATTGTAAATAAACATATTCTTATAGGTACCTAGCAAGTAATGCAAATCGAGCATCCGAACTTTAGTATAAGTAATATATCTACATACATTAAAAATAACATTGTATTTAGGTAACTTGATATTTTTATCCTTATTGGTGAATTTTCAACTACAGATAAAATAAGTCACATACAATACAAGTGTGCTCCTATTAAAGATTTAAATTAATATAAAAATAAAGTTTACTATAACTGCAGTACTTACCTACTTCTACCTACTAGCAAACACAAATTATTTATGTCAACGTTAAACGATTGTTACGGGTAACGGCACTGCAGGTCAGCCCCAGTATGGTAGTATAGTATAGTTTGACATAGTTTGAATACAGAATATACCGAGGTGCTAATCAAACTTGGCTAACTGCTTCTCGTAAGGGACGCATTCCGTATTATGAACTACGGAAGCATATTCATAACAAATTCATCATCCATCTGATACCAACTTTGATATTTACTTATAATGAACACACTTGATAAACCGTGCAAACGGGATAAATACCTCGAAACAAGATGCTCATAAGATCTACATGTTAGAAATGTTAGAATACAAGTTGTTATTGCGGTTGATCTATACCTTTTAGAGGTACCTATATATGATTAAGTATAGGTCATACATTTATATGTATAGGAGGTCGTTGGTATTGACCCTATTTAAGTCATTTATCGCTTGACTCCTCGTGAAGGTATTTTGTCGCTTGTGTACGAAAAACCTTATTTATTTATATTATCAGACTAGCTAGTCAAATTGATTCGCTGGCAGTGAAGCACACTTAATACGATACGAGTCTATTTATGGAAGTTACCTAAGCTAAGGTCGTGTGAGCTCATCTTGAGAAGCATGGTTGAGTTGTTAAGAATTTTATCAAATCACAACATTTAAAAGAGGATCTGACACGTGCGTCTAACGAACATGATGCTAAGTGCCTATGGATAAGCAAATCACGAAGAACATTTTTATAAATGCTCATATCTCTAGCACACATAGGGTAACGGCACCAGTGGCCAGCCAGGTACCAGTGTTCAGCCTTTTGAGTCGTTTATTGGTCATAAATATCTGGTATATTCGTTTAAACAAATCGCGAGTACTCAAATAGGAGCTTTGATTCCTTATTGGTTAATACGTCACACGACAGGTGCGGTGAGGGAACGGGGGGAAGTAATATACTCGTTCATACAGGTGCTGTTTTTCGACGAGTGCAATAGTGTCATGTTCGCCATATTTTTTACTGCACGTGGTGTTCTCTTAACAGGCAAGAAAAACTATGTTTTAATGTTAAAAGTTATTGTTTTTGTTAATGATTGGTTTATTTATTAGTTTATCTATTAAATTGCATTATATTTGAATGAAAATATCAATATTTCACTTATAAATTGAGGGGGCTGGCCACTGGATAACACTTTTTTCCAAAGAATCCAGTGCCCAGCCCCCCACGGCTGACCTTTGGGTTATTCGTTTATTTTATTATTTTCGAGCCAGTGCGACCGTTAGGACCGTTAAATTTACATTTTCAAATTTAGTTAGGCATGCCCTAGTCAATTTAAAGTAAAACCCAGTAGTCAGTCGCATTTGAAATAACGTTTTAATGCGGCTGAGCACTGGGTTTCGCGGATCCAGTACTCAGCCATTGACCTTGCTTGCTTGCTTTTTTACCGAATACCTACTAGGAACATAATTATATTTTACTTGATTTACCTCATTAATTTTTGACTTATTAATTATTAGAAAATAAATATTGCGATTCTTAGTTTGCAAGAATAGTGTTAGTTAATTAAGTACCTATGGCCAACAAATTTCGTGTCATAAGAATTGTACCTATAAGATTTTTTTTATTAAATAAGTAAACAAGTAGGTAAGTAATACATATGTATATGCAAAAAAATTATAAACTAAAATTAAAAATTATAACTAACTACAATAACAATAAATAAAATAGCGATAGTTGTTTCAGCGAACGGTCTAATAGCGAAGAGTCTCGACCAACATCTTGAGAGACTCTCGCTAGGTGGTTGGATCAAGGGCCAGATGCAGAAGGCGGTGATCTTGGACACGGCGCGGATAGTCCGCCGGTTCCTCTCTCTGCGGCCCTGACCACCGGCAGCTTGGGCCTTGCCCCGCTGCTGGCGGTACCCTAGGTTAGGTTTTTTATAATATGTTTATAAGTATTTTGTATTGTTTTTGTAAGTGTTTTTGTATTTTATTTTTATATCCATATTATAAATAACCTAATCTGAGAAATTAAATGAATAAAGGATAATAATAAAATAGTAATAAAAAATAGATATTTGTATAACATCGTTGATTTTGATATATGCAAAAAATTATAAACTAAAATTAAAAACTACAACTAACTACAATAACGATAACAAAAATTATAATGAAAAAATAAATATTATAATATCGTTGATTTTGATATAAATATTAGTGATTTTGATCTAATTATTATGAATAGTTTATATAGGCTGAGTACTGGGTACACAGAGGCTGCTTACTGGATTTTGGAGGCTGACTACTGGAGAAAAGTGCCACTTTTTGTTTAAACTTAATTAGAGATATTATAAAGAGGATTGTTATTTTTTTTAATATTTTGTTTTAAAACTATGAACAATTGATCTAACCATGTCATTTGTTTAATTATCCGACTAATCCTGTAGAAATGCCGAACGTTCAAACTTAAAAAAGTCGTTATAAGGCTGACTACGGGTGCCTTTACTCTACGGCTCACTTTGGGTTTTGTTAATTAGAGACAAAAAATATATATAGGTACCTACCTACATTTATTTTAAATAGACGTAACTGTCAGTTATATCATAAATCTATATCTATACTATTCAGATACATTTATGTATTAGATTGTACCTGTGGTAAATATGTACGCAGATGATAACAAGTTCTATGTACATGATTTGAATCTGAAAGTGGTTTCTTACATCCCTTATGCACCTCGTGACATTGCACAGAATATCGTTAAAGTGTAATACGTGGTTTCATTATACCATAATCAGTATTCTAATGTTCATGTAGAAACATACGAGTATAAAGTGAAAATGCTCATTAAGGTTTCTAACTTTCTCACATTGACTATCCATTTCACTTTCTTATATTATTATACAGGGTGCTTCCTGTAACAGGAGCAATAAATTAAACTGTAGGCAGTACTCCTCAAACTGACCAACATTTGTTCAGCAACTTTTGAAAATAACTCATGTTTAGATTTTTATTACACTTTAAAGTTTATTCTAAGACGCAATGTATTGCAAATGTTGTTATGTTTAAACTTTAAAGCGTGACAAGCAACGTCAAACACACTGATGTCAGCGTACATTGAAGGCAATATTTATTTTGTATGAAAAAGAGGAAGTCTAAGGGAGTCATAATTTTTAAAAGTTGCTGAACAAATGTTGGTCAGTTTGAGGAGTACAGCCTTTAGTTTAATTTATTGCTCCTGTTACAGGAAGCACCCTGCATATTTTATGACAGCAAATCCTCGCTACTATGATACTACAAAATTCAATAGTGTTTTAACACAACCTGAGATACTCTGCATATTTTTTTTTCTCTTAGTAAGGTAATTACTAATTTATCATATTGTTTATAGAACTAAAGAAAATTTATTATAAATTGAACCTTTATATCAATAAATTGGGGAGAAACTGTTACTAATCTCATACACGGGTATGTAAAACATACTTACCCGTACAACAAAATTAATTACAGCCGAGTTTATTTTTTTCCTTCCTGCAGTAGGGACGGGACGGTGGAACGGTTCCGTACAGTGATAGCTCTCGCGGGTGGTAAGTACTCGTACTAGACCGCGGGATTGCTTTCTCAGGCGGTATGCGCTCGATCGCTGCCTGCGTACGGTCTGCAGGAACATTTTAAAATTCATAAGAAAATAATACTTTATTTTTACACTCAACATTTTATCGGTAACGTTTTTTAGTTGAATAACATTTTATAATGTATACATGGCAATCACAAGCATTATAATAAATTTTCAATGTGATAGAACCGAAAAATGATTCAGTCTATTGTTGATTCAATCGAATCAAATGATCTTAGACTATTTATAAGAACTTGCGTGGTAAGTACAAGTACATTTACTAAACTGGACAAGTGAACCTAATTTATGATAGTGATTGATTTTTTTAAGGCAAACCACCCCAACGTCTTAGCTTGTGGGTATTAAAATTGAAATACAAACAGAAATCTAAATTTATGTACTTATCCCTAATGCCTTTCCTTTTTTTTTCTTAATTTTAAATAATTATATCTTATAGATAAAATACCAATAAGAATATAAACAACAAACATTAGTGTACTAGTTAAGTAATAAAATAAAGAAAGCGGTACTTGTTGGTCTGTCGGTACCGTTGCATCTGTGAGAGTACAATAGCGCAGGGTCAGCTAAGTGCGTTCACCGCCTGCGCTTGTGCTTTACTAAAGCCGGCCTTTCCTTCTTCTAGTTTATTTCAAAGGTGAAACGAGATAGTAATGCAAGTATTTTTATTATTTTACAAAAAGTGGATATTTAAAAATTTATTTTTCTGTTTCTCGCGATGAAGTGAGGAATAATGCCTTGGTTTCTCTCCCTTGGTTAAGATAAGTACATGCATTATAATGCCTTATCCATGAACCGTTGCTCTGAGCAAGCGTGACTGGTGCGTGCCTGGTTGCCGCTGCGATCTCGTGGGCTATTAAACTTCGTATAATAGCTTTCTAGTGCTTTGTACGGTTGTTATTGTACTGCGTTGGTGTTTGGTGTAGGTCGGGAGAGGTCCTACTGCAGTAGTGGTTCAAAAAATATGCTTCTTGTTTACGATAATAGCACGAAAAATACATTGGCTTAGATGAAAATTGAAATCGAGAAATGGGCCGTTTAATTGAACAGAAAATCGCTTCATAAAATGTCTAATTGTTGTAATTGTTAAATGTTGTGTGAGATCCCAAAGTCCTAACTCCTAACTAGACACTGAATAGTGTAAACAAAAAACATCCAGAATCCAGTCACTGCACTAGAAATCTGCGTTTGGAGTTCTATACTATTGTTGTATATTTTTTGAGGTTAACCCTTAAATTGGCAACGTTAATCACGTGGCACGTTGACTTTGAAAAAATACTGAACTTGATTAAAAAGGTTTGTTTGTACAATTTTTACTGGCAAATCGTCAATTAAGTTATAGTTTATAGTAGAAAAAATAAATAACACGAGTAACAGTGAGATATAACTGTCAGTGTCCAAATTAGTTCGCAAAGGAAACACTTGCCGGCACCTTCAGTAAGTTATACTAACTTTTTGAAGTTTTTGGTGTGCTGATTTTACTTGACATGTGTGGAAATTCATTTAGAAATATTAATCTATACGAATAGTTACACGATCACTTGTTTCCTTACTAATTTAAAAGTCAGGCAAACGAAACATTTGTATGTACCACAGGAGTACCGTTACCAATTACATGAGTCAAAGACAACGGGTACTACGAGTTCCATCGCCAACTTGTCCGAAATATACTTTTGTTTATTAATTGCATGGTTTTGTGAATTTTTGTTTATTTTTGAGCATGAATTACAGTATTGTTGTGTTTCTTTGTCGACAGTGCTTAAAACTTACACGAGCGCACAAAATCTTGGCTTTGGTTCCTACACCTTTATGCATGTTGACCTGTATGATAGTTTGTGCAGAGCAGGAAGGGCAGTTATTGATGAAAGTGGAAGAAGCTTACCAGACAAACAATTAATACACAAGGCCGTAATAGAAAGACCGACAGAGTAACCGCTACGACAATGCAGGTCATTTTCTTGAAAATGGAACAACAAGGTCGCGTTGTAGGTACTGTAAGGAGGGCAGGACGTTTGTGTATTGCATCAAATGTAAAATGCGTCTCTGTTCCGTCGTTGGCGACAAAAACAATAGGAATTGCTTTCGCCTTTTTCACCAAAAGTAGAGTATTAATACACTTCTTTTTTTATAAACATTTCATAGTAATAAAGTGCATTTTTCTTTAATTTGTTGTTTTACTAAGCTCTTGGCAACGGTACACACAAGACACATTCACCAGACAGGGCATTTCACTGGTTAGTTGGCACTGTGACACGTGTGGTACATAGGTTTTCTGGAAATCTGAAAAACCTGGTTTTTTTTTCTATTTTTCCAGGGCAGCTTGGACTACGTCTAGTCGCTTTTATCAGTGAAAACTACATTATTTGTAACTTTTATGTCTTGCCAATTTAAGGGTTAAAGAGGCATTGCAGCTGCACTACACCATTCGCATCGGTACCGCTAGCTCGACCCAGTACTTTACCTAACGACAAAGCGACCGAGACAGTTATATCGAGATGTCGTTAATTCTTTATTGCTGTGTTGAGTCGGTTTAGCGGACGATGTGCTAATTGGTTAACCTGAAAATACAGACCCAGGGATCGGATACCGGTATTTTTTGTATGGGAACGGAAACGGTATTTTTTCGTTCTTTGCTAATTATTTCATTTCTAATTGGGCAATCCAATAATACGAAGTCGTTACCTAAACACACAACCGAGTCCTACATTTCGAGTATATAATAATTCGAAAAATGTGGTTATTTCGAAGTTTTTGCAAAAAACCGGTTCCGATCCCTGTACAGACCGGCATTTAAAATAATTCTCTATTTAAAATAATTCTCTAATAAACTTGTTTTCTCGGAGGTGTACACAGACAAAGATTTATAGACACTTTAACACTAGGTAAAAGCGGATTAAGTAGGGCTAATATATTGCGAATATGAGATTAATTTTTAATTCTTTATAACTCAGAAGATAGCTGGTTTAACATTACTTTATGCTATTAGTGCATGCACTTGTAAATGCCAACTGGGTATTATAGTTGTCCGATTTACGACCACGCCGTTTTATTAAAATATAGTATGTACT
Organism: Cydia amplana; assembly: GCF_948474715.1. Classification (NCBI taxonomy): domain Eukaryota; kingdom Metazoa; phylum Arthropoda; class Insecta; order Lepidoptera; family Tortricidae; genus Cydia; species Cydia amplana. Next base: position 8,105,984 of record NC_086069.1, on the reverse strand, counting down.
GTCATAGAGACGAAGATATCGTTGTCGTTTTAACTTCAATCGGCGTACAAAAATAAATCGAGTTTATGCCATTTCTGTAAGGTACTTTCTTTTGGGGGTAAACTCCATCTTTGCCTTGGAGCCAGTGGCACACTCTTATCTGTTAAAGTTTATTCTCATAATAACCACTAGAATTCTAGTTCAAAAACCGGCAGATTTTCGTTTAGTTTGACTGTGAGGGATTCTAAGTTACACCTACAGATATCATGTAGACGTGTGCGCCGATTAAAAAACGATCGGCGGCGGCGTTTGCCAAAAAATCGGCGGCGGCGGCGTGTTTTCGGCGTGAAATCGGCGTGACCTTGACTTTTAGGTTTCTAAAGAAAATCATGAATTTGTCGTTTTTTCTTGAAAATTTAATGAATCCAGGTTGGTGATAAGTGAACTACGTAATTTACGTATAGTTTTGAATAGGTTGTGAGCAGTGTTGGCCGAAACGTTAATGCAATTGAAAATGTTGGCCATTAACCACTATAAATTGAACCGTAAACTGTAATCGTCCGTTACGGTTTAAGGTTCAATTTATAATGGTTAATGGCCAACATTTTCAATTGCATTAACGTTTCGGCCAACACTGGTTGTGAGTAAAATAGGGTCGCATTTGTAAATTAATATAGGATATAATAACTTGATATTTCTAGTAAATGGCTTATTGCATTAAGGGGTTACCTGGTCCCAAAGACTTTCGATCCGATCTGTATCTCTCTGTAACTTTGTTTCTCATGCTTTCTATGGCTTATCTTTAAATATCCTTGAAATTTGCTAGACGTATAAATAGTGGTAGCAGTCCACTTAATGGTTTTCTTGTCGTACAACCTGGTGGCTCACTGAGACGTATCTTCATCTTTCTCGTTTTCTCATTGCGACCACTTGCGGTCGCGGTCATAAGCCGTGTGGACTGCATGATGCAGACTGCCGCCAGCCATCGACGATCTCAAACATGCTCCACTCCCGAGACCGTTTGCCATTCATTGGGCCTTAACTCATATGTTTTTCTGCGTTGGAAACCGCATAATATGTTGTGAGAAAGATGTTGTGGAGAGCCGAGTGGCGATATTGAGCTCTCTGAGAATTAAGGGGTTTGTTCTTTACTTCTTCTAGCTGTCCTTGGTATAAGCAGCAGTCTTCGCTAACACCACATCTCAAAAGCGCCAACCTTTGGACATCACACTTTTTGAGGCTCCACGTTTCGGCAGCATACTGGAATATTGAAAAGACGAGAACTCGTACTAAGTGCACTCGAAGCCATAGCACTCTACTACAACTCGGAGTACGTTTGACCTGTCTAAGTGAATTACTTTGGTTTTGGAATGTTTGGTCTTATTTAAGATTCAAATTTCTCTAGAAGAGCCGCTATTTCAATGAATTTCTTTCTTCTTATTCCTGTCAGCCAGTCAACAAAAGTACAAACAATGATGATGATCGCAACATTAGCTAATAGCTAGTTTACCTTTTCTGTCGCACTCGCACCTTGAGGTCCCCTGGTACATGAGCCCTGTGTTTTAGTTGCCTAGTTAATTGCAATGTAAGTATTTTCATGACGTAGCATTCCAACTTCGTATATGAGGTGAGGCATAAACATTCTATTATTGAATGAGAATACACAATTAACAGTAAAAATCCTACTTCATATATTACTCCCTCATCTTTCTTGACGCTGAACACTGTGTGTCAAAAAGTGTGTGCCACTGGCTTAAATCCGTGTCATTTAATAAATAATTCATAACAATTTGACAACTGTAACATATATAATACAAATAAATCCAAATTTTCATCCAAATACCAAGTTAGAATAGCTGATTAACAACACTCAAGGTCACGCCGATTTCACGCCGATCATTCATCGGCGGCGGCGGCGTGGCAAAAAAACCCGGCGGCGGCGGCGCGCCGGCGCGGCGCACACGTCTAATATCATGCTCCAGTTCGCCATTACCGTATCACAGCGGTTCTCCATCTTTTTTTTTGACGGAACCCTTTTGGAAAGCGAAATACTTGATGGAACCCTACAATAAAACAATAGTTTTTAGAAGTGTATTTTTTTATTAATAAGCATAATAATTATGCTTATTTTATTATTCTAAATTCTTGCGGAACCCCTGCAGGGGTGTCGCGGAACCCTAGGGTTCCGCGGAACACACTTTGAGAATGGCTGCCGTAGCATATTATCTGCGATCAATGCGATCATCTCACGACTTTCGAGCGATATTTACAGCTAGGGCTGGCATCTGTAGAACAACTAGAACAAACTGGTAAACAGTTTAATAATTGCCGTGTTTGAGCCATACTAATGTCAACAAAAGTAGTCACTTCTGTGGACATTAGTTATAGTTAGTGACCCCTCTCTACCCTCAGCCCTCACACCGGTGTTGTCCTTGAGCCATAGATGTCGCTTTTTGTGGCGGCCCATCTTTTGAAGGAGAGTCACCGTCTGCCAGATATAAAATTGGATACCGTTTTATTAGGGATTTTAATTAGGTACATTGCGAATCATTGAGGTGGCATCAATTTAGCCGACCGATCAAATAACGCAATGTAATGAAACTCGCATGCGAGTTCTCGCACCGTCTAAATGAGCCCTTAGGCAGGCGTCCGGTTTCTTTATCGCATAGCCCAGTAATTAGTCCATCACATTGACGTAGGTACTTTAGTGTACTTTAACTCCCACCTTTGAATTTTCAGTCATGTACAGCCCTACTTGAAACGTCACACTTGTTGTTATTTACAGTGCTATGCCTCGCGGTGGGTCTGAGCAGCGCGCGGTGGGTGCGGCGCGGGCGAGCCCCGCCCAAGACCACAGGCTTCGTCGGGGAAGCCACAAACCAACTCTCCACTGCCATATTCCAGGTAAAACACATATTCAATATCCTTGATAATTTATATGAAACGCAATTGCCGTAAAAATGCGTCTTATCCTGACAGTTGTTGATAGTGAAGCTGAATTTACACATTCTTTGTCACCTATATCATAATCTTTGGGTACGCGTATATTAAGTATGACTCAAGGGCGTATTAAGATTCAAGTTATGGTTATTGTCATAGTTGTAGATATTTTTTGGCAACTTTAAATTGTGAAGCTTTTCGTTACCTATAGGTACGCCTGTTCTTTGAATGGTTTGTATTGAAATTAAATATCAACCTCTTATGATTTCAGGGTTACATCGATGATAACAAGAACATAGCATTCTCGCCACTTGGTTACTCTGCTATCCTCGCCATACTTGCCGAAGGCGCGACGGGCCAGACGAGGGAACAACTCGTATCTGCCCTCCACCTCCCAGACGATCCGAACCTTATTAGAAAAACATATCGATTCATTATGGAAAGACTGAAGAACACTCACGAGTACAAATACAACCAACCTGAATTGAAGAACTATTTCTACATCTACAAAAATTACACAATCAACGATGACTACAAGAAGATATTAGAAGATTATTACCTTACAGATGTTAGATCCGTAGAAAGGTATAATGACGTAGACCACTTCAAACCTAATGAAACTAATGATGATGATGATGAAACAATTGAAATCTCCGACAAAAAAGCTGAAGAAAGTAACAAGAATGAAGAAATTGTAGATCTTGTTCCACCTAAAGAATCTGGTGAGAAGTTTATTTCTTTTGCTGTTGAAGATAAACCTGAGAAAGTAGACATATCTCAAATTGAGTACAAGCCCGCTAAGAATATCAAAGAAAAAATAAAGCTTGTTAAAACTTATCCTAAAAAGGACGAGTCCGGAGAAGAAGAAGAAACTATGGTTGCTGTCGAGGCTAGAAATCATGCGAGAAGCCATCACCATGTTTTACAGGAAAAATCCGATATTGCATCAAGTATATCTGTTAATACTGTTGGAAATAAATCGGGAAAAAGTAAGTAATATCATCCAGAAATTGTTATATGTAGTTGTAAACTAAATATTTCCAGTGGACTAGAATCTAGATCGAGAACTAAAATACGATACAAAATATTGGATTATGTTAAGAAAAAAAAAAGTTTTGAGGCACTAATGCTGACATTGGTGACAATCCTAGATATCTAAGTATTTAAGTTACATGAGTTTTTATAGGCTTCATAATTAAGTAGAGAAGTCATTTCCCTACTTAATTCTGAAGACAAATGGCTTCTATAAAAATATCAAAACAGAAAAGTAGTATCTTCGCAAATTACTCATTAAAAAAATTATAGAAGCATGTAAAAAATTGTATTGAAATATTATTGAACACTCTTTAAATTACATTCAGAAAAAAAAACAGTAGATATCGTTATTTTTTCCAGCTTCACCGTCAAACTCTCTAATGCTCATCTTCAACGGGATGTATTTCCGCGGCGCGTGGAAACAACCTTTCCTAAAGGTCGAGCCAGCTATGTTCTACACGTCAAACAGTGAGAAAAAGCAAGTGCAGATGATGTGTACGAAGGGCATCTTCAAAACTGGCTCTCTTCCTGGTCTCGACAGTTCAGCTATTGAACTGCCTTATGATGTGAGTGTGATTTTGAATTTAGATTCGATCCTTTCTAATGGTCATTAATTTTTTTCCTACTCGTTGACTTTAATGGCTGAAATAAGACTTCGTATGCCAAACTATAATATTTAACACACTTTTCACTGTAGGCTCCCGACACAACTACATAACCCACCAAACTCTTGACTGCGGTCAAGAGAACAAAACCAATAAATAAAACAAAAGACATCATTACTGAAAAAGACGCACGTTGAGACTGAGATACTTACCTAATTTTGTTTAATTATTTAGGTTGTATTACATTCTACATAGTTCAGTAGGTATTGTATACAATAGTGATAAAATCAAGCTTGTCAATCTCGTACTTAGGCCACTCAGCAAGATTCGTGGCCTAAACACAGTACTCGACTGAAAAGCTGTCTCATCACGAGTGTATATAAAATACTATTTAGAAATTTACTTTAGTTTTATTGGAGAAAATGCAAATTAGGTGTTTAGCTTACCGGATAAAAAAACTTTTAAAATGATGACACAATATGTAGAATTAGTTGCATTCGATTTATAATTAACAAATTAAATTACTAACCCACCTTCCAGGGCGGTCGCTACTCCTTGCTGGTCGTGTTGCCTCGCACCCGCGACGGCCTGACGCGGCTGACGGCGGATCTGCCCTCGGCGCCGCTCGAAGACATCCAGGACAGCTTGCGCGAGGAGGAGCTGCAGGTCTCTCTGCCCACATTCTACGTGGAGACCACTACAAAGCCAGTTGCAGCCTTAGCTAAGGTACCTATTAAGTATTTTATTAACCGAGGTTAGGTTAGGTCGCAATGTCCTGGTATTTTGTTGAATAACAATTTAATTCCTTCTTCCTCGTTTCCTCATGACTTAGGGTCGCGACCACATGAGGTCGTTATTTTATGCACCATGGTCCTCCGTTCAGCATGCTTTTCTGCCTAATAAAATGTTTACATACATATATACTTACAATTAGGTGTCATCTTACTTGTCATCACAAATATTTTTATCTTATAGGTATAATCTATCTTTACAAATTGATATTGCAGTTCGGAGTGAGCAGCATCTTCAGCCGCGACGCCGAGCTGTCGGGTGTTTCTTCAGCGGAGGGACTATTCGTACAAGAGCTGGTGCAGCACGTAGCGGTTCGCGTCGACAACACGGACACCTCCGCGTCACAAATGTCAGGTATGTAGATGCTTGTAACTCTTGTAAGCCTTGTCAGCTTTAGCGTCTCTTCGAAACGTAACGAAGTGAACTTCCTCGCTCGCACGAATGCTTGAATTCGTGTTCCTTCGACTTTTGTTGTAGAATAAATTAATTAAATATTTGTTTGTGTTTGTACAAAAGTAATTGTCGAATTGTCAATCACCTATAAGTATACTAAAAAATTAAGTTTTCTATTTTAGCTAAAGCATGGATACGCTCCATTGAGTAAACATCATCGTTTATGTCTTTCTTTATATTATCTCGTAAAATTAGTTTAGAAGAAGCTTACTAATCTAATCTTGAAGTATTACACACAAAGTGACCACGCATAACCTTTTGTTACATTTACTTTTTCAGCATCTAACGCGGTCCAGGAGTCTCTTAAGAACATCCCATTGTCCGGCATCAAGGAACCCCGCCGCTTCAGCGTCGACCGACCCTTTATGTTCTTCATCATCGATCGCCTGGACAACTTGGTTGTTATTGCTGGGAAAGTCATAGACCCAGAAGCACCGACACCGTTCCAAATTTAAACAAGATTTTTTTAAAGAAACAAAAGACTTAATTTTTCGATCGCTAATATTTCAGTACAATTCGAGCAATAAGCCGTTAGTCAGTTGACTGTTTGTTTCCTTTTTTTATTTATTTGGAGCATGATGATGTTTTGCTGTGAATTTAATTGACTGTACTTAATCTTAAATACCTATACGAGAAAGTAAACCAGAAGCATTTGATAAGTGAAAGTACACAGCGTAGGTTTAAGTCATTAGACTAAGGTATTATTTATTTTAGTGGCAGTTGTGATCGCGATTAAGATTATATTTATTTTTATTGTATAATGTTCATTTTTTATGTACCTTTACCCCACCCAGCTTTGAACAAAATCAAATACTTGTAAAATTAAATGTTTATATGGCATCGTACATCTAGAATATATATTCTAGATTCATATCCGTCCGTATTGGCTGTTCAAAAAAATTTTTTTTTTCAAACCGTAAAATGGGGTGAGTAGGGTTGCGGGGAGAGTTGGGTTATGAATGGGGAGAGAAGGGATGAAAGGGGGGTGAGATGGAATTTTAAGGCTACTGCTACAAAAATAATGTATTCCAATTTAAAATGGAGCTATAGTAATACTCTTAATAAAAAAAATCGATCCAACAATCTTCCAAAATCACATTTGTATGAAATCCCATCTCACCCCAATTACGAGAGACTACGGGGTGAGGTGGGATTTCCTGTTTATCGTCAAAGTTATGAAATGGAACTACCCAAAATAAAATAAAAACCGGCCAAGCGCGACTCGGACTCGCGCACGGAGGGTTCCGCACCATCAACAAAAAATAGAGCAAAACAAGCAAAAAAACGGTCACCCATCCAAGTACTGACCCCGCCCGACGTTGCTTAACTTCGGTCAAAAATTACGTTTGTTGTATGGGAGCCCCACTTAAAACTTTATTTTATTCTGTTTTTAGTATTTGTTGTTATAGCGGCAACAGAAATACACCATCTGTGAAAATTTCAACTGTCTAGCTATCACGGTTCGTGAGATACAGCCTGGTGACAGACGGACGGACGGACGGACACCGGAGTCTTAGTAATAGGGTGCCGTTTTTACCCTTTGGGTACGGAACCCTAATAAAATACAAAACGTCCGGAACACTTATTATATACACCATTCAGTTTGCATATGTAAAAATAAAATGTTATCGAGGTTTGAATGTCAGTTTTGCCCCTACTTACCCCATTTTACGATACTTCTGAACTCTAGTTTACATTAGTAAATTTCATTCGATAGCGTCACGAGCGTTTGCGTTGCATTATGTCTATTTTTGTATAGGATTTTGAACAGTGCGCCAAGCGGGACGTTTTGGAAACTGAAAATCCCATACAAAATGACACTTTATCGAATGAAATTTACACTAAGGATACAAGTACGTTGATGTTAAATTTAATGTAATGATCTTCTCAATAATAATCTAAGTAAAGCGACATAAAATATCTTGCCATACGATCCAGTCCATTATACTTGTTATACGTGCATTTGTAAGAGAAGTATAGAGGGTAGTTTACCCGTTGTGAGATGTTTATGTACCTACCCGGCATAATTTATCTTCAGCTTAAACATATTAACGGTCGCGCTGGTCGTGCCTAAGTGCAAAAAAGACAAAAGAATTAAACGAGAATAAAATTAAAAGTGAAGTGAAGTGTGAATATGGATCAAGACAAAGAAAATTTAAAAGCAAAAACAAGGATTCCTCTACCCATGGCACCTCTGCCAGCTCTGCCGAACCACTTGCTGAAGAAATTAAGCGAGAGACCACCGTTGAATACTTTATCGGGCCCTAATGCACTCAATAATAATGTGCCATCTTTAAATTTGTTCTGCATGGCTGGCCCAAGCAATTCAAAAAACAAAAGCGTTGTCAATAGACCAAAGAGTCCTTTTCAAATTGACACTAAATTTGTAACTGTGCGACGGGGTTGTGAAGATTTCGACAACAATTTTGTTGCTTACCAAGACGATAAGAGAAGAATATCAGAGCCGAGTGTCATTACTGTTAGCAGTGATGAGGAAAATGATACAAACGAAAAGGAAATACATTTCACTGATAAAGATGGCCTTGCTAATAAGAAGCGGATATCAGCAAGTACCCCGGCTCTTAACACATTAGTTCCAGCCAGGGTAAAGAATATAAAGCGAAGCTTGAAAAGACCTCATAGTAGAGAGTTACAAGGTTTAACACCACTGGAAAATCGGGAAAGGGTAGATGGCAGAGCGAAACGGAGACTGAATTTCAATCAAACAATTCGTGAGAGGATGCAGTCACCTGATTTATGTATGTAACTATGTTACTAAAATGATTGAATATTCGTTTTCTAAATACATTTCTTATTTATGTCCTTTGTAAGTGTTAGGTAATGTTAATCGTTGCATTACTATTCAAGTGTTGTGTCATTTAATTTACAGTACAAAAATCATACATGGCTAGCATGGACAGAGAATATACGGGTGAAATTCTATCATACCTTCTACAAGCCGAAACGAAACCAGTGGCCCTCCCGCGGGTTAAGAGTGAGACGAGAGCGTGCGTTATCAACTGGCTGATGAAAATTAACGTAAGTACCATAAATAAATAAAAAATGTACCATATGTTGCGTTTATAAAATTAAGTATAATTTCCTATACACAGTTAATCATGCTCTACTAAACACATAAGGATGTCTTACGTTAGAACGGCGCGGGTCCGGACCGAGGCAACCGACTCTTCATTTTCTATGACAGGCGACCGGTGATCACGTGATGCTTTCTATAGAAAACAGTGTCGGATAAATCGGCTCGGACCCGGGCCTTTCTAACGTTTCAGCCTTTATGGTATTCTATAAGTGTTTCGTTTTATGAAATACAACTCCGTATTTATTTAAATAGTACAATAGTTCGAAATAAGTGTCATATAGTGATAATTCTTTCCTTATTGACATTTGAATTAAACTTAGGGCATAGACGGCAACCCAGCCACCATTCAGACGGCGGTGTGGTACCTGGACGCGGTGCTGGCCACGGGCAACGTGACGCTGGAGAACATGCAGCTGGTGGCGGCGGCCGCGTACTGGATCGCGTCCAAGCTCCACGGGCCGCTCACGCCTGCGTCCAAGCTTGTCAAATACGCAAACCATGCCTTCACGCAGCAGAGGCTGTTGGAGGCGGAGAAAGTCATATTGCTTAGATTGGTATGTGGTATCTACCTACTGTTTATACTTTTTCACCACACCAACTGGTAAAGGCTCCCTTGATTGTTCAAAAACTGTTGGCAAAGTTGCATTTTATTCACATGTGAGGCAAAGTAATCAAATGTAAATTTTGAGTTGTTTTCTTATGTTTGCTGATAGAATTGACTTTTAAATGATTAATATTTAATAACAATTATTTGGATTTGATTTGGTTTGATATCTTAGTTTATATTTTCTTCGGGTTGGTGTGGTAAAAGATTTTGTGTTTCACTTGGGAGCAAATTTTGTTTAACCCTCGTGCTTTGAAACCCTCGCAACGGCCAAGATTTCATTATTCGAACCACTTGCTACGCTCGTGGTTCAATTTTGGAATCTTTCGCTTGCTCAGGTATCAATATTAGCACGAGCGGTTAAACAACAACTTTGCCCCCTTGTAAAACAAATAACTATTACAGGGTACATATGGTGCTACTTTCCCGCAGTAGTGCGGGAATAAGCATTTTCCGTGCTTATGTCGAAAATTTAAATGGCTATTTATTACTGTAAAACGTACAATATACGTGCGAATAGGTAATTCGCAACTCATATCGATTTAATTATCAATGTCGATTAAATTCCTTTGGTCGTGGTTTAATTCATCTATCACCATTTCACCACTCGTTGCAAATTTCCTACTTTCCGCACTTGTATCGTAAAAAACTATTTTAATAGTAAAAAAAACTAGGAAAGTGTAATATTAAACAAGAAATTAAACTTATATATCATAAAATTTAAAATATATATTTGTATATATTTTGAAAATTTAAAATAAATATATACGTGTAAAACAAAAAGGACTGGTAAACTTTCGTAGCTCAGTTGGTTGAGAGCGATAGTACCGGTGTTCCGAAAGGTCTCAAGTTCGAGTCTTGCCGGAAGCAGTACATTTTAATTTTCACCTCAGCAGCTCGAACAAGGGTACTTTGCTACTTAAAAACAAAATTCATCATCATCATCCTCCTAGCGTTTGTCCCGTACTGTAACGGGGTCCGCTTTCCTACTTTTCTCCTTCCACTTCGCTCTATCCTGGACATCGGTTTCTGCCAACCCACAGGCGTTTAAATCTTTGGCGATGACATTACGCCACCGCTGCCTTGGTTTGCCCCTCCTGTACTTAAAAACAAAATTATTAGACAAAATGAGCAAAATGCGCTTTTGCGATTTTGCTCACTGTTTTTAAGTAGCAAAGTACCCTTGTTCGAGCTGCTGAGGTGAAAACTTAATTGTTGGTATATTTTAAGAAAACATGAAGAAGGAATACATTTTTCGGGTTCTCTAATATGTTCTCAGCTCTCACTGCTGAGGAGAAAAGTTTTGTGAACTACACGAGATCAAAGTTATTTACATCTCGTGCGCTTTTGAGTCCCTTACTACGCTCAAGATTCTAAATTAGATTCACTCGCTACGCTCGTGAATCTAGTATAGAATCTTTCGCTTGCACGGAACTCAAAATAAGCACTCGAGGAAATATCAAACTTTGATCTCTTGTTGTACAAATAACTATTTTCCAGTAACAAAACGTTTATTTAACATAAATAGTACAAACTAAATACTTAAGTACCTTATAAAATAAAATAACTAAATCTAAACCTAATAAAAAAACCCCTAAAACCTACCTTCTAACCCTAGGCCCCTCGGCAAGGTGCCCATCACGCAGGCAGCATTCCCGCGCTGTATAGCGATGGCAATCCTTTGCGCGAGAAAGCTGCCTGCGCGAGAGTCCCCTGTTGCCTCCCTTAACCGCTTACCAAGCTCCTTAAGGAGCCCACGCGCTCCTATAATAGTAAATTCCTTTGGTATAATATAATATCCACTATTTTCCTATAATATCAATATTAGTATCGCTCGCAAAAAAATCGCTTGATAATAAATTGTTTATCCACACGCTGATCCGCATTTATCCCAGCCCAATATACCTTCTTAATTTTAATCTGTTTGTTATATTAGGAACCATGTCATCGATTTTAGTAACAAGAAAAACTGCATTCATACATTTAAAAAAAAATGTGTATCAGCTCGGGAATCGAACCCGGACGTTTTGAAAAATAAAACTAAAATTATTTCTATTTAGATATCGATTGTGTCTAGGTCTTAAGCAGTAAATGTTACTATGAAACATGATGTCTAAAATGAATAAAATGCAGTTTTCATATCCTTTAATTTATTTTTGTAAGTTTTCGAAATGACCACCATTTTTAGGGTTCCGTACCCAAAGGGTAAAAACGGGACCCTATTACTACGACTCCGCTGTCCGTCCGTCCGTCCGTCCGTCCGTCTGTCACCAGGCTGTATCTCACGAACCGTGATCAGGGCCGGATTAAGCATGTCGGGGCCCCTAGGCAGTGCAATGCTTGGGGCCCCCTTAGGCCCTTACAGTCAATTCTGCATACATAATGTTCATTTTTCAGTTCAGGGAAGTAAGTTTGTGGTTTTAATTTCAACCTTCAGGTGTCGGTTGAGCCGATCCGAACATGCCGAGCGATGTCTTTTTCGATCTTATTGCGTGGACATAAAGCTTTTTTCTATCAGTTTTTGCCGATTGCTTTTTGCGTCAAGTGTGGGGCGAGCCCTTTTTTTCTCAATAGGTAGTTAAATATTGTGCGAGGCTGAACAGCGAATGTCCGACCATAATACCATACCATACCATAATGAGCCACATGATTAAAATTAACGTAATAATAAAGATATTCCATAGGTTTAAATTCCTATTCATTGACCAATCAAGTTAGCATGTAGGTACAGGGTCAACCAGAAAAGCAGCAACAAAACGCGAGCGCAGCGAGCGCGAATTTTTTTGTAAAAAAAATTGTGAAAGCGTGTTAAAAAGGCCGGGCCGGGCCTAAAAATCCGAAGTTCCCCAGTGAGCTGAGCTTTCATGCGAGGTCGAAGCCGTGCTTCAGGATAAGCTCAGCTTGAGCACAGACGCCAACCAATGTCCATTGTATTATAAAGCGAGACCGCAGGCCGAGCTTGGCGCAGCTAGGCCAAAGGCTAAGCTGAAGAAGAGGAGATTTGGAAGACAAACCAAAAATGGAGGTGTGAGGCTGAAGGTCGAGCTCAGCAATCTCCACATTACTTAACAAGCCCGAAGCATACTTATAACCAGCGAGGTGAGCTTTCATGCGAGGCAAAAGGCCAAGCTTCTGAAATCAATGTTTATATTTGTTAAAAAGCGACGCCGAAGGTCGAACTGTACGAAAACAGCGCTCTGACACGAACCAATCGTCAAATGTTACTCGACAATAATATGTCTTTAGCAAGAGTTACTCGGAGATGAGGTATTAGGCCCTCGGGAGCCTGAAAATCGAGCTCGATATTACAGACTTTAAATCTATAAAATAACATAATGATCGTGTATCTGAGAAACTGATATTGGACCTTAAGTAGGTATAAATGTTTAGGTACAATAATAACAATATTTATGAATTTTGGCCATATGAAACAAATATTGTTTTTGGCGCGCGCGGGGCCGCCGGGGCCCCCTATCCGAGGCGGGGCCCCCTAGCCGAAGCGGGGCCCATAGGCAGTTGCCTACTCTGACTTAGGGTTAATCCGGCCCTGACCGTGATAGTAGACAGTTGAAATTTTCACAGATGATGTATTTCTGTTGCCGCTATAACAACAAATACTAAAAACAGAATAAAATAAAGATTTAAGTGGGGCTCCCATACAACAAACGTGATTTTTGACCGAAGTTAAGCAACGTCGGGCGGGGTCAGTACTTGGATGGGTGACCGTTTTTTTGCTTGTTTTTTTTGCTCGTTTTGCTCTATTTTTTGTTGATGGTGCGGAACCCTCCGTGCGCGAGTCCGACACTTGGCCGGTTTTTTTCAATACATTTTACATATTTTTTTTTTATGTGTGCAGTTTTTCTTGTTCAAATCGATGACATGGTTCCTAAGAAGAGATCGTCGTATGTCTTATAGACTTGAGTTTAGTTTAGACTAGAGTTTCAGATTTCCCCATACTGACCGATCTAAATGGGCCACCCTGTATAAGTAGTTAGTTAATTATTATTGAAACACTGCAGAAATCTCCGCGCCAACCAATAGTGCCCCAAGACTACCTCTGCTATTTCGCTTGGTGGTGCAACAAAGAACGGCCTGGTGAGATCGAAGTGGCCACCACGTTCCTCTGCCTCTGCGGGATGATGGTCAACAAGAGCCTCTGCCCCGAGTACCCGTCCGTGGTCGCCGCGGCTTCTATAAGGAATGCTTTGTTGTTGCTGAAGAAAAAGGAGCTGATGCCGCGACTGCAGAGGTGTCCGGCGTAAGTGGGAACTTTTTGATTGGCAAATGAAATTAGTGCAAGTGAAATTATGGAAACCAAGGGTATCACATTTGTTTCATGGTGGCAATCGTTAGAAAAAGCGTTATTTCGTCACAACTGAGTAATTGCACAGAGTACCTACCTACACTTACAAGATAGGAGATAGGACGTTAAACTTAAGCTAGGTACTCGTATTTCATTTACTTGTGTTATTGGTAATGAGTCTTAACTGTCAACCTTGTCGTTCTATTCTTCCTTTTGATTTAGATACGTAGCTGCAGAAAGAAAGGCCGGGAACATATCACACACGTGCACCATTCTTCGGCACGCGGTGCGCGTGGTGGGTGCGAAGAACTACAGCTATAAGTTCATATTCGAGCAGTACGGACTGCCGCCGAAGTACATCGCTCAGACCATCGTGAGTGCGGCCAACGAGCTCGCTGTCATGGACACTAGGAGCACAGCTGTCATATATTAAACTAAAATATTTAGGGATGAAGCGGAACTGCACCTGGACAGTAATTTATGCTCAATGGAAGTATACTTTTATTAGTAACAATAACAATACGTACCTACTTACATAACACAGCATTCACAGGCATTTTAAAATGCTTGATCCATTATTGTTTCAAATTATTAGGGAATTAAGAGAAGATTCCGTTGAAAAAGAGGGAGTGCAATGGTTGCATGGTACGTAAATAATGTAGCAATTTTCATCAATTTGTTATTGTCCACATTCCTTATTTTTGTAAAAACATGTTATAATGTAATTTTAATAGTTAGAGTTAGTTGTTTGTTTAAGTTTTAAAGTATACAGGTGCGGTTTTTTGTCATTTTGCGTACTTAATACAAATGGGCGTTTTTTTTTGTTGTCCCCTACACTTTTTTTTCAAATTTGTTATGTTATTTCTACTCAGAATCACGAGCTCTTTCTATCCTAATAGGAGAAAAAAAGTGTCCCAAAACTTCCATACATTTTTCGATCTTTCCATTCCGCGACCGCCATACAAAGTCTATGAAAAATGGTGACGTACTGGAAATAAAAACCTTAGGACACTTTTTTTCTCCTATTAGGATAGAAAGAGCTCATGATTCTGAATAGAAATAACATAAAAAATCCCAAATTTGAAAAAAAAGTGTAGGGGACAACAAAAAAAAAACCCCAAATATCATTTTAAAATCTTAAATTCGTAGTATGCATAGTTCCGTAGTACATATTCATTGTAATTTTATTGTGTTTAAACGTGACGTAATTAAGTATATGTACAATTAGACTTTGATGGATTAGCAACTAATTAATGACATATGAAATTATAAATTTAAGAATTAATTAATATTATATCATTGTTAAGAATTTAAATTACCCAATTACATTACAGAGCGAAGAAACTTGGCGAGCAAGAAAGACATTGTTTGTTTCACCGAATTATAATGTCCGTAACAGTAAATAATAATTAATACCTATGTAAATACTTGCCTAATCTGACTTATCAACTGTAATTTCAAATTAACCTAGACGTTTCAAGTTTTTGACTTACTATCATGATAAATTTTAATTTTTGACCTTTTTACAACAAACACCAGAAGTATTGTCATTGATCAAACTGTGTTAATTTTTTTTCACCTCAGCAGCTCGAACAAGGGTACTTTGCTACTTAAAAACAGTGAGCAATATCGCATTTTGCTCACTGAGTGAGACAAAATGAGCAAAATGCGATTTTGCTCACTGTTTTTAAGTAGCAAAGTACCCTTGTTCGAGTGCTGAGGTGAAACCTTAATTGTTGGTATATCTTAAGAAAACATGAGTGAATAGGTAAGTGGTGAAGAAGGAATACATTTTTCGGGTTTTCTAATATGTTCTCACTGCTGAGGTGAAAAGTTTTGTGAACTACACGAGATCAAAGTTATTTACATCTCGTGCGCTTTTGAGTCCCTTACTACGCTCAAGATTCTAAATTAGATTCTAGTATAGAATATTTCGCTTGCACGGGACTCAAAATAAGCACTCGAAGAAATATCAAACTTTGATCTCTTGTTGTACAAATAACTATTAAATTCGATTCGCTTAATTGTGAACATATATTTAAAGGGTATGGTGAATAATAGGTAATTTTAAAACATTTTAACATATTTTTTTGAGTGTGGACACGAGTATGTTATAAAAATTAGAATGAGATTAAATATTTTAAGGAGACAACTTATATTTTTATTAACTGGGTAGGTATTTATATTTATCCAAACACATAGACAATACAGCCAACCCAGTACCTTTCTGTAGTCTCTGCAAATGCGTCTTCGTAAATATCGTCTGCGTAATATGTAGTCGTTAAACTGACACGACGGTGGGAAACAAGCATACGATCCACCTTAAGAACGATTTTCAGCGGTTACCTAGGGCTAGGGCCTATGTACACGTCATGTACCGTATTCCTAAATACCATACATATTTATGGTAAAAACAACAGATTTGCTCCAGCGAATAAAAAAAAAGAAATGGGTAGGTGTTGTTATTCTCGAGAAACGGTTTTACTTCCAATCCTTCTGACGTAGTACCTATTTCGCAAACTATAAATAATTGGATGCAGTACGAAACAACAAGGAAACAAGAAATCGACTAAGAGGAAAATCCATAACGGAAACCTGATTGGTAGTGGACGCTAAGTTGATAATGCGATATTAACATTACTGTGTCATAGAAACAAGCACCTTGCTGACATTACAGTAAATTCCATTTTAAAAACTTCACGACTATGACGCACTCGCCGGAATTAATTGTCTTGTTTATAGTCCATCCCGAGATCTCTTAGAGACCGGTCATGTAGCGCACAGTGACAAAACCAAAAACATATTCTACCAAATTGAAATTCAGTGTAATTATTGATAATACAATTTCAATACCTGTTTGGCGAGACTGTGAAACTACAAAGAAAACAGTTTAAAACAACATGAGGTTTCAGAGTAAGTTATTAAAACCAGTTTAGTTTATGTTTAACTATTGTAAAGGTCAACGTTTGTTTACCTCTGTGAGTAGATCGTAAGGTACCGTTATTTATATAGGTACGGTGCATAGGTGTACACAAGACCCATAATGCATTTGTTGCATTTCACGATATTGCCATCGATTTAAAATGCAGAAATATGATTGTTATACTAAATAGCGTACCTAGTGGAATTCTTCTAATATGCATTTTTATACAATTTTCCATAACTTGTATTGTTTCAGTTTTATTGACAATAGTCTGCTTGACAATAAGAATAGATTCCCAAAGTCTAAAACCGACACGGACTTCCAATAAATATGAACCTGGATCTGAACAGTTATTTTTCGAAGATAACTTGCCCAGGAATTATAATATTAACAACGTGAATTTAAGTAGTGATGACACAAAAGCCAGCTCACAACAAGCGCAGACGCAGTCCTTTGACAGTCACTTGCGAGCTGATCAACAAGCACAACGAAACACAAAAGATGGTAACAAACAGGATGAAGGATTTAAGAACGTAAATAAACCAGTAATTCAAAATGGTAACTTACAGAATCCGTACCAAAAAATTAATCAAAACGAAAACTTACAGAGTCAAACAAATAATTTGCAGAATCAATATACTCGTAACTATTTGAATCTGCCAGTAAATCAGAATAATGTTCAAAACCAAAATGAATTTAATCCGAATTTGAACCAAAATTCGAACTACCAGTTTCAACAAAGCATAGAACTTGCACCGCCTTTGCAATCCAGTCAAGATTATTATTCCAAGCAAAATTTAATGCAGTCAAACGTCGGAAGTGGCGACAACAGATATACAACTCGAGCCGACGTCGTTCCTTTACCTCAAAGTTCTCAGCAGGTGAATTTGACGCAAGATGCGAAACTTGCGTCTGCGGTTATCTCACATGTTGGTATTTTTATGATGAAGGTAAGCTTTGTTGGATTTTTTACTGAGAATTGCATGACTCCATGTTAATGAATTTATAATTAAGACGTTTGATACAATCTTAATTACAGGTCGTAGTCATTAATATAAAGAAATAAAACATTAAAACAACGGTTTTGTTCACAATTCTAATAAATAAGTTATGATACGCGAGAGTTGAAATTCGATTAAAAAAATAAAATTATAGCAACGAATGTAACAAAAACATATCTTATCGGAGAAATCACAAATAATTGTGTAATAAAGGGTTCAAGCATCTTTTTATAAAAGTTATTAGGTATGTTTATTTATCGATTTGAATGTTTCAGAGTGCAAGAGGAAATCAATCAAACGTTGTGGTTTCCCCAATGTCCGTGGTAAATATGCTGGCTCTCCTGCAAGCTGGCGCCACGGGCGCGACTCAAGAACAGGTCTCAAATGCATTGAGATTGTCTCCGGCGAAGTCAGCAGAAGCATTTCAACTTATGAACACACAGTTCCGGGTAAGGAATAATAATAATAAGCCTTATTTAACCATCTTGTAAGTTTGTTACATTGCATCTTATAAATCTACGTTGAACTATTATATTTAACATTGCGTAAACTTTAAAACTAGCAAACTTTATTGTTTAATGGTCTTGCTTCTCAGCATAGGCCTCCCCTAAAGATTTCCACAATTCACGATCACGTGCTTTTCTCATCCATGTAATCTCTGCTACTTCTTTAATATCATCTTCCCATCTGCGACGTTGCGTGCCTTTCCGTCTTTTGCGGTATCTTGGGCACCACTCTGTTACGTCAATTGTCCATTTGTCCTTATTATTTCGTACCATATGACCAGTCCATCTCCATTTAAGTTTTTTAATGCAGTGCGTTACGTCGACCATTTTTGTTTGTTTACGCATCCATTTAAGTTTTATTCTGTCTCTTAATTTGACGTTGAGTAGACTACGTTCCATGTTGTGCTGATAGACTTCTAATTTGTGTATTTGCTCTTTTGTTAAGCTCCATGTCTGACACCCGTACGTCATGCTTTGCAGGATACACGAATCAAACACTATTTTTTTAGCTTTCAATGGCACTCGGGGGTTCTTCATGATTTCTTTTAAGTACCAGTATCTTTTCCATGCAATATTTATTCTATTTTCTATTTCCTTTGATGAAAGGTCGTTGGGTGAAATTATTTGTCCCAGATACGTATTTACTTATTACAATATGCCTGTGTATGGACAACTGTAGCATTGGCTAACAATTTACCAATTGAATTAGAGCTTTACATTTTGTCAATACTTTCTTGCACAACAAAATTAGTTACAATGATTACCTTTACACACATAAGTATATAGGTAAGGTGAAACCTATGTTACTTATAAGTACTTTTAGGTACGTAACTATAACTACATATTTTTAGAATTCTAGGGTTGTAGATTCATTTGTTACCTTTTTTTACTGTTATTTTGTTTCCAATTTGTTTTTTTCCAATATGTGTTTTCTGTATATTTATTTGGAGGTAGTGCAATAAAGAGGATTTGTACCGTATTGTATTGTTGCTTACAAAGGCTAACTTTACGTTTACAGAAGCGAGGTACCGAACGAAACATTTTGCGTACAGCGAGCAGTATTTTCGCAGCAGATTCATTTGAGCTCAGTCGTGATTTCAAGAATTTCGCCATTCAAAACTTTGGCAGCGAAGTATCAAGAATCAGCTTTGATAACCCAAATGCTGCTGCCCAGAAGATAAACTCTTGGATTGCTAGTAAGACAAACGACCAGATCGACAGGCTGGTATCACCAGGTAAGATATAATATGCTTTGGGTTTGGCGGCTTGCTTAGACTTCATAAAGTCTGTCTCTCGTGCACTCGTGACTAATACTTTATAGGCACGGTACCCTAACAACGCTATATACAGTCAAATAAATACTTGTTTAATCATAGCTATAATACCAAGTTGAAAATATGTTTACCTACAAGCTCGGTAATTAAACAAACTACGATAAGCCGACGAAATGAGCGCCTTTAGAAATATTTATTGCAATTTCCTTATTGAATATTGAAGTACACTCGGTAGTATTAAGTATATTTATTAAGATACAAAATACACAAGTACCTAATACAACCTAATACAAAATTCTCACTAAGTATTAGGTAAGTACCTAATAAAATCGATCTTTGAAAGTGAAATATCAGGAATAATGTTGTCGTTACCTAACGCATTACAACGATCTTTATTGAAGGTTCATAAGTTCACACGGCGTTCTCAATGCGGCCATTACATTAAAAATACACCGGAGTGTAAATAAAAATATAGTACGATATTTGATAGCTACTTCTTATCAGAGTTTTGTCAATGTACAAAGTATTGTCGAATAACGTCTGTGATAACCTAAATTGCCGCTTGGCGCAGACCACGAGCCGGTTGTTCCCGAACACTTAAATATACCTACAATATATCACTAAGGCGAACCCTACACGCAAGATCCATATTGTGATCCGTCAATATAAAGTGTCGGATTACGATATTTATTGACGTGTAGGGTAGTGTATTGACGGATCACAATATTTCGCTGGATTTCGGGAAATCCTTGTGATCTGATCCTACATCCTGGATCGTGATATTTATCTTGCGTGTAGTGTCGCGTTTGATATTTATCGCGTCAGTACGCAACTTCAGAACGCTTCAGTACTGACGCGATCCGTATTGATGGTGTAGGGTGTGCTGTGATCCGGCCCAAGATACATAAGTAAATATCATGATAATTATCACAATATTTATTGACGTGTAGGGTTCGCCTAAGTCTGATTTAAAGTTTGTACTTGTACCTTTTTGATTTTGTACCTACCAATCATCCACCGAAAGCATAGCCAGCTTTTATACCTATAAACCATCCATTCATGCCTTGGAGGGTAATTCTAGATAGGCAGTGTGTCAGCCAAGTCCGCAAAGCAGAAAAGGCGACACCGGCCTTGGATTATATTACACGAACCATTTCGAACAACTTTTGACCTCCCCCCATCCCCATAACTTAATATCTATTTCACCTATTTCTTTGATCACCTTTTAGTTACCTACCAAATCCTGAATTTCAATTAAAAAATCTCTGACCGTGATAAGAGTGAAATAAGAAATAATATAACATAACTTATCAAATCATTTTAAGCAATTGAAGAACGTTATGAATGACAGGAGCTGTGGTCTAAGGGGCTTTGAAAGAACGTAGTCTCCTGGCATTCACTCAAAATATTTTAGTCCGACGATTTGGAGAACCGAAAACTTGGAAAGATTCATTGTAGGTACTAAAGACAATATTTTACATCACCTTTTGCCTCATAAACGTATCAACTCTTAAATTTCGATTCAGCACCGCCGGGGTCGGGTGGTCTAGCGGTTATGTCGTCGGCCGTTAATGCAGAAGACGCTGGTTCAATCTCAGCACATGATGCCAAGTGGTCAAATTTTCTATCATATCATATAATTTTAATATTCCTTAAATGTTTCAGATTCCATCGATGTTAACACTCAACTCGTGCTTGCCAATGCGATATACTTCAAGGGTATATGGGAGACCATGTTCAAACCATCAGAAACGTCACTACAAGACTTTAATTTGAGCAATGGAGGCAAAAAATCTGTTCCGTTCATGACGCTGCGAAGTGGCTTCAGGGCTGGTTTGGATAAGGCTAATAAAGCCATTGTTATCGTTTTACCTTTTGAGGTAAGGACATTCTTTGAGGTTGCATGCTAAGTTACTGCTGATATTAAAAGGAAGATAAGTCACTTTTGCGTAAGTTCTAATATCGACAAAACTTGAGCACTTCTTGAAAAAAAAGACATTTTATATGCACCGGTAGTTAGTTCGAGGAAACTGAACTGTGGCCTAATTTTCCATCTGGGTTGGAAGGTGAGAGAGAATTCAATCGCTTTCGGAAATGTTACAGTGCTTGTGCCAATTCTTGGCATTAGATTAGTAGAAAACCAAGTGGGCCCACCAGGCTTCCAAAGAGAGCAGTTGCAAAAAGCCGCCATAGCACTATGAACATTATACTCGTACATGCTACCTTAGAGTTTATGTTAGAGGATGACTTCACGCTAGACCGGGCCGGGCCCGGGCCGGAGCTCCCGGCGCTTCGTTTTCTATGGAAAGCACCACGTGATCACCGATCAGTCGTCATATAAAATGACATCTCGGACGCCTAGGCCCGGGCCCGGCCCCGTCTAGCAAGATAGTCATCCTTAAGCCTTAAATGCAACAAACTATATGTATATGTTGAATAATCTTTAATAGAAAAAAACCGACTTCTCTAACTACTAGCCTAACCCACTTAACGGTGCTTATACTTTATTTGGTAATATGTATACATTTTATGGTAATCATAGTGGTTGATTTAGTTTAGGTATCATAGTGGTTTTCCGGGTCAAGGTCCGGGTCTGGGTCCGAATCCGAGTACGGGCCCGAGTCCGGAGTCCGGGGCCCAATCCAAGTAAAAATCGAAATTGAAAATCACAAAACGTGTACTATGCGTCGTTGAGGAGTTCTGTTCTGATCATCATCAGCAGTTCCACTTCATCAAATGCCACAGTTTTTAATGTAAATGCTTGATTTTCTGATGAAAATATATAAAATTCTATACGGATGCCTTTAAGATTTGAGAAGTTCCCTCGATTCCTCATGGATACCATGTTCAGGACTTGAGATTGACATAAATGTGCCGAAAAACCTAACTTGCTTAACAAACATAACGAAAAGGACAAATCGCCAAATGCGAGCTATGCGTCGTTGAAGAGTTCCGTTATGATCATCATCAGCAGTTCCACTTCATCAAATGCGACAGTTTTTAATGAAAATGCTCGATTTTCTGATGAAAATACAAAAATCTCTATACGCATGCCTTTAAGATTGGAGGAGTTCCCTCGATTCCTCGTGGATCCCATCATCAGAACTCGAGCTTGACAAAATTGTGGCTTAAAAACTTAACTTGCTTAACAAACATAACGAAGAGGACAAATCGCCAAACGTGAACTATGCGTCGTTGAAGAGTTCTGTTCTGATCATCATCAGCAGTTCCACTTCATCAAATGTCACTTTTTTTTATGTATATGCTTGATTTGTTGATGAAAATACAAAAATCACTATATGTGTGCCTTTAAGATTTGAGGAGTTCCCTCGATTCCTCATGGATCCCATCATCAGAACTGGGTTTTGACAAAAACGGGACCAATCTGTATGCATATACATACAATCAAAAAAATAATTTTCAAAATCGGTCCAGTAATGACGGAGATATGGAGTAACAAACATAAAAAAATAAAATAAAAAAAATAAAAAAAAACATACAACCGAATTGATAACCTCCTCCTTTTAGATTTGGAAGTCGGTTAAAAACCTTCGTAACTAGGTATTTGTAAAACTGTTTGTATTTAAATAATAAAATGAAAATTAATGTATTTCCAGAACAATGAATATTCTCTAGTGATGTTGCTGCCCGTTCCTGGCGCCGACGTATCCGCTGTGTTGACGTCGCTCGACGGTGAAACTCTAGCCAACTACCAGAACCTACGCCGCCAGGACGTTCTTCTCGAAATACCAAAGTTCACTGTTCGTAGTAATGCTAATCTGCAACCGATTTTCGCGACGGTAAGTCTACCCAATGAACCTAAATTAAACTTGTTTAGCTTTAATTAGACTTGTTTAGCTTTAATTAGGCTAGTTCCGGTTGCCGACACGCCGCGCGCCGTGACAGACGACTGGCAGCCACAATTTTCTGAAGTTGCAAAGTACTTAGGTAAATCAAGCAGGCCAGACACACGCGGCAGGCAGGTCATTCATTCACTTATATTTTTTACGTCTCATTATTTTTTTTTCGTCGTGTCATTATTACTACTTATCATAAGTAATATTTACCTATATGATAGGTGATAAAAAAGAGGATTTAGAAGGCATTATATTTTCAGATGGGAATCACAAAGATGTTTTCTCCAACATCGGAACTAAGCCACATCGGCCTGTACCGCGCCACCTCGCCCCAAGTCTCCTCAGCAGTTCATTCTGCCATGATGTCAATAGACGAACGCGGCGCGACAGCCGCCGCATCTACAGTGGTTGCAGTCGTAGCTTTGTCATTCGACAACCCGTCCGTTGTGTTCAGGGCAGATCGGCCGTTTTTAGCTGTGCTGTGGGATAATCAGCTAAACGTGCCTTTGTTCATGACCAAGATTGAAGACCCTTCACTGTAAATTTACATCTTGCCGACTTTGGTAACGTAATTTTTAAAGTTATGCTATGCTAAACAAATTTGAATTGTAGGTAATTTACTCTACGAGTCATGTAGTAGTAGTAATTCCACAAATGTACATTTTTGAGCTTAGGACACCATCCGCAGATGGTGTTTGAAATTATCTACAATTTAATATATTATCTTGTAGTAATGTTACTTACGGTCTGAAATACTCGTTATTTTTTATACATACAGTGTGTAAGTCAAATACGGGCAATAAATTAAACCAGATATAGAATTTACCCGTCTTATCATTAATTAAGATGTTTTTTTAAGTTACACTTAATTATGACCCCGTGATTAATTTTTTCCACATGTACCGAGCAGCAATGTACTGTAAACATTAAGAAACAGAAGATGATAATGACATTACGAGATACGAGCTTTTCATAGTAACTGCCAACAAGCGTTGACAGTTACTTTAAAAAGCTCGTATCCCGTAACGTGTGTGGTGTATTACATTGCGGGCCGAATTATTTTGTATGGTTAAAATTTTCAATGCATTTCTAAGTAAAATCTATCTCAATATACTTTTTAGGTCCTATGCTAACCACCGTTTAAATATTCGCCCGTATTGGATTTACACACTGTATACAATAATTATAGGTTTAGATTTATATATACATTTCAATCAATAGTTCACAAATGTTTTTTTTTTAAATAGGTGTTATATAAGTACGTTAATAATCGTAATTATGGATGTCGACATATAACATAGAAATCAAGTTAAAATGTTATGAGAAAATTAAATTCAGGATACTAGTTAATAAAATAAATAAAAGCTAAAATTTTCAACTTGAATATTTCATAACTATGTAGTTAAAAATATAAATAAAAGCTGTAAAGTTTAGATTTATATACACTTTTCAATCAATAGTTCACAAATGTTTATTTTAAAATAGGTGTTATACATAAGTACGTTAATAACGAATTATGGATGTCGACATATAACATAGAAATCGAGTTAAAATGTCATGAGAAAATTAAATTCAGGATACTAGTTAAAAATATAAATAAAAGCTAAAATTTTCATCTTGAATATTTCATAACTAGTTAAAAATATAAATAAAAGCTGTAATTTTCAACTTGAATATTTCATAATCATTGGTTTTGGTTTAACTTACTTTCGTTTGCATTCTATCCGTGTTTTGTTAGTGGAATTAGTTCTGGAATCGTCACTATACATGCTTAAATATTAAACATGCTCGAAAATATAAATATATCTGGCACAAGCTTCAAGATGAGCTCGGGAGAGAGAACCAATAAATCTTTAAAGCCTCGTTAGGTTCAACGATTACATTAAGTCTTGATCTCTGCAATGGAATAAATAATTTGAAACCCAAAAGACTATCTCTTGAATCTCTTAAACAGGTTAATGACGGGATCATCGGCGAATGTTTTCAGCTTGCCATTGTAGTATGATTCAATTTCCTGCAAACTCTTTCTCTCTGTTTCTGGTAAAAAGAAGTATAAATATATAGTTCCTAGAAAGCTGAAGGCAGCATATACGGCATAGGTGCCCCATAGATGCGTGCTTGTCTCCAAGTCGATGAATGTTTTAGTAGCAATGAAGGTCACTACGTAGTTTAAGGCCGCCGCTATACCTTGAGCGGTTGCACGACTCCTGTAACAACGACATAAAAATAGTTTACAAACAATATATTTTACCCATCGACGTGTAAACAGATAGCTGATGATTTGTTGTTACTCGCTATACCTCCTAGTACCATTCGGTTAAATCTGTTACAACCGTCGAAGTTTAACCTTACTACTTAGTACCTAAATTGAAGCCGAATTGATTGGCTGTGAAGCCGCGGTCCTAGGTTCGAATCCCGGTAAGGGCATTTATTTGTATGATGAGCACAGATATACAGATATAGCTCGTCAACCAAATCTTGTCAGTAAAAAAAGGCGCGTAATTCAAATTTTCTATGGGACGATATCCCTTTGCGTCTACATTTTTCAAATTTGCCGCCTTTTTCTACTGTCAAGATCTGGTTGACCAAGTATAAAAAGAAGATTGATGTACAGGCCAATGATGATGATGAGCACATAGTTATTTATTTAGTTATTTAAATTACTACAAAGGCATACACACCACACATACATAGTACAGTCCGTATGGTAAGATCTGTAGCTCTCGTAGACCGATACCGTTAAAGAAAATGATTGAAACTTATAAGTACAACGTCCAGTTAAGATAACGACAAATAAAACAAAAAAAAATAATTTTAGAGGTTACAAAAAAGGTTACCGAAAAGTTATCTTACCTAAATGGAAAGACTTCTCCAAGCAGCACCCATGGTACTCCAAACCCGTTAAAGATAGCGATCATATAAAACAACACGAGCGGCACGTAGCTCTTTGTGTCAGGAAACGTATCAATGTCATAGGAGAAGACGGAATCTGGTACGTTGCTCTTAGCGTAGGCGCTGAGCGCTGCGCAGGACATGGCAGCGCCGAGCATAGCGAAAAGTGCCAGTTTGCGTTTGCCGAAGATTTTGATGAACCCAATCGTCACGATGCTAGTGATCAGGGTAAGTATGCCAACCATAAGCTGAGGAAAAAAGATTACACAAATGAGGAATAATCTTTAACATTCTCATAATTTGCAAAAGGCAAACTGTTGTTAGGCCGAAACCATTATTTAAATAGTCGACATTCAAGGTAGGCTATTGTTATGATAATGGTAAAATTGCCATGAAAACTTATTCTAATGAGACGCGAGAGTGGAAAATGTTCTTCGTGCTATTTTTCATATTTGATGTCTACAAAGGTAATTGTAAAAAATATGTTTAACCCGTGGAGCGCCCTAACAAGACACGTGTGCTAGTAACTAGTATAGGAGTTCCATACTACGGTAACTCTGGGGCGCTCCAACGCGACGCTTGTTGTATTTAATCGAGTAAATAACTCATACCATAACTTTCTTTCCATCGTCTGCCATTCCAAGGGCTCCACATACATTGACCATGTTTGGTCTGGTGGGGACCAATCCGCTCATCACCAGGAATGTGAAGTATAACAAGACGAGAAGGAGTGGTCGGAGAGTCTCCTTGCACAACATTACGTATCTAAATTTCAGTATTAACCTGAAAGCAAAGAGGCACTTATTTTCGTTGTGCGATGTTGACAAACAAGCGGATGTGAAAGTTTATGTATGATGTAAGTAAGCGTTGACGATGACTACTAGGATTTACATGTTGAATGTATAGGTTGACGAATCAACACAACGCAATAGCTGACTCTATCGACGATTACCGTCAACAGCCATTACATACACCACCCATACTGCTACTCATCATGTTAGGTAAGAATATGATATTTTGCTGTGCTGTGTTCTTATTCTGTAAGATAAGCCCTATTGGGCTGCTTTAAATATGAGGACAAAATGACATTCTACTAATTCGTTTTTTCACTGACCTCTTAATAATATTCATTTTGTCATGTTCACAGTCAGTTGGCATCTTATCATTAGTTTGTTGGCAGATAACGCATTGCTGTAAAGTTTTAGAGTAGACGACAAGGTCATCAAACTCCTCACGAACGTTCTCGGGTGTAGTCCAACCACGGAGATAACACAGTGACTTGAGGGCTTCCTTCTCACGTTTATGGACCAGCAGCCAGACTGGTGTGTCGGGTACCTGAAACAGTTTATTTGCGTCTGCGTTTGCGTTAATGATGATGTATACAGAAGAAACGTATTGCTTTCTTGAAAGCAGTAACTATTATATTCATAAAATGTTTACATAAAACGCTTTGAAATAATACTAAATAGTAGGTTCCCAAGATACAAGAAGGCATTCGTAGCTGAGGTATCTAAGTAGGTACTGACTTAATTTCTTTATAATTACCATACCTTCATAGCTTCAGTTCATTGGTCAGGACGTTAATGGTGCCTAATTTATATAAATTATATTAACTTAACTGCGCAAGAGAGTGCGATAACCACATTAATATTCTATGTACTGACGTGACCACTGTTCTCAGCATTTGGTAACTTACCAACAGAATTGAAAGCATGGAGAGAACGGGTGCGACGAGGCAGATGAGGGCGGCCCTGCGCCAGTCCACCACGGTGCCCAGGAAGTACATCACGAACATACCGATGGACGAGAACAGCTGCGAGAGAGTGCATAGGGCTCCGCGAATGGTTGGCTCGCTGTAGACAATAATGGTTGAATAGTAGCAATGATGGCTGTTGATATTTTTGCAGCTTCTTTATTTGTTTTTGTATCCATATTTGTTTAAGGCATAATCATCTTAATAGGAACTAATATTATAAAAGTGAAAGTTTGTATATTTGGATGTTTGTTTCTCTATATATTATCAAAAACGGCTGAACGAATTTTTGTTGAAATTTGGCACGCGGATCGTTAATAAGTAAACTAGGATAAGGATACTTTTTATCCCGGAATTTATCCCCTAAGGTGGTGCCAGGGGGAGTGCAATTGAGTACGAGGGTAAGGAGGGGTGGGACAGGTGCCAGATTAGGTCATACTCATGTGCACGTTCGCCATGTTCACACCTTGTAAGTAATTGGCAATTACTTATAAGTAGGAGTTGTAAATTCTAAACAATGTAAGTAGGTAGTTATACTCTATTAACTATGTAATCTAATACAATGTCTTATTTAACTTTCTACAACCTTAATAGGTAAATTAAAAAATAGTAAATCCATATCTACTATGGAATGTTTCTGTGTATAATTTTTGATATCTATAGATATGGTTTGTTTGGCATTACGAAATTAGGCAATGGATCAAGTAACATTGACCTAAAAGAATAGTGATATCATGGATATTTGACACGCAATTAAGGTACACTAATATCATGCCGACTAGTTATTACCTACCTACTTACTTGATGACGATAGCTAATATAACAAATACAAATAGTCATTTCATTCATTAGACGGAACATGTTTTCCAGTTTAAAGCAATTTGCCGAAAATGGCACTTAGCATGAGTACGAAAAATCTCAGTACTGGGGTTTTTTGATGAGTGGAACAACATAATTTAAAGTCGTGGTCGTGTATAATGGCAAGCAAGAGTACTTTTGTTCTTTTTAGGGTTTACTCATAACGTTGTCTCGCTCATATTTCCTTAAACGTGACTTTCCTTACCTTACTTCTCCGACGTAGGAATTGATTGGCGCTTCCATGACTCCAGTGCCAAATCCAAGCAGGACATTAGCCAGGAAAAGCGTGGGCAGGTTCCAGCAGAAGAACATGAGGAGCCACGCGCACACATGAGGCAGGTTGGCGATGAAGTTGGCCTTCTTGCGACCGCAGTAATCCACCATGGGCCCGGAGAGAAGTGCTCCGATAGGCTGCGCTAGGAAAGCTACGCTGCCTGTAAAGTCAGTAACAATAGATTAAAAAATATATACTCATGTATTTTTTGGGATTGTAATACTAGCATAAGAAAAAGTATGATTATCTCTGCCTATTTCCTACTGACAAACGACTCTAGCCAAACTACCTATATAAAAATATATGAACTAGTATTTGTGCAATTTAGCGAAAGCGTAGGGTGTACATCTTTGGAAACATATACCTATGTATGCATACTATACATAGGTACATTAAAAACTGACTATAACAACATTACCTACTTTTTTTTTTATTTAGCTCTAGAATGGCCATCATCAAATAGTTGTTGTTTCCGCCTACATTAAAGGTCATTAGGTAGGTACCTGCCAAGATTTTATTGTCAATGTTGTTTTTTTACTGCAGCGTCGTCCCATCTTCATGAATAACAGATAAAATATTAAGTATATTTATTATTTATATCATTTAGCATTCGGTGTTATTGTTTATCTATACGAGAATATTTATTTTTATTTTCGATTGTAATTTTGGTTGTTTCGTTTATTGGAAAATGTTGAAAATTGGCATGAAGGACAAGTGCCCTTAGGGTCGGATTTCAGATGGCACTTAAGATCATTGCAGCACGCTGTGATAATGACTCAATGAAGTAAGTATTTTTTTTGTTTTTACATTCTTTAAGCTTATTAATAATTATCAAAAAAACCATGCGGTTTACACACACAAACATTGTACAAAACAAACATTATCGCGAGGTCTACAGCTCACAGAGCCACTAGTTATTTTTTTATTTCAATGTCTCATTTACTCGAGCTGCTGAATCATTGATATGCCTGTACTTAGTACTGAACTAAGTAAATACTTACATTGTTCGTGCTGTACAATGATGAAAAAGTACCATACAAACCATGAAGGTGATAAAGTGTCACTGTACAGATAACATGCACTAGTAAAAGTTTATGGTCGAGATTTCTCTAATTCTAAACTAGTTCCTGTTTCGGTTCTGATTTTAAATGTTTGCATGATAAAGACAAAACCAGTTTTAGCCATATTAACTAAATACCTAAATCTTCAAACAAAGATTAAGATGTTTGTTTTTAGGAAGTCTTTTATGAACTAAAATAAAAGAGCATTGCTAAAATTAACGTCATAAACACTTCACTCTAATACCTTAATACCAGCTTAATACACATTATTACCCTTTGCGCGTTGCGCTGTCGGGTAATTATTATGTTAATAATATTGTGGTACCTACTTGAACAATTTTTTTCAATTGATATCAGAAACAGGTAATAATTAAACCTGGGTATGACTATAGTTGACAGTTATTTAATGCGAGATCTCAGTTCCGGGGCGAACTGCTAGTTATAAATTGTAGGTGTATTTATTGGTGTTGTTGATTGAACTTCACTATTGGAATGGTGCAAATGGTGCAATGATTGACCGGCACTTATCATTTAGCTTTATTTTAAGAGAAGTATGGGCACTGTTAATGATATCTCGCTTTGTGTGGTAGGGCACAGCACAGCGAATGTCATTCCAGATCGGGAGCAGAGTCGTACTGGGGAAGGAAGTACCTCCTCCTTACAGAAAACCGCAGCCAAATAACACTATGAAGACCCTAATCATATTAGTGTTTTGTTCCTGCCGGTGAATAAGTTTGCCAGAGCTCAACGAGGGTCGGTAACGCGCATGTAACACCTCTGGAGTTTCAGGCGTCCATAGGCTACGGAGACTGCTTACCATTTGACGGACCGTATGCTTTTTTGCCACCGACGCAGTACAGAAAAAGTTACCATCACTTTTCAATTAAGTAGGTACAGGTACTCAGGACCCTTTGTGAGGCTAACACACATTGCTTCTCTTCCCGTAGTTTGTTATAAGAAGCAGTTCAGCGTGCCCTCGAAAACTTACCGAACCATGAAGCCTGTCGTTCATCTAAAGAAAGGTCTTCCGAAGCGTTCAGGAGATCAGGCACTACGATAGTTGAGAAGCTGATGGCCATGCCCAGGTCCAACAGCAGCAGATTTGGAGACATGCATGCTACGACCTGGAAATTCATGGGAATGTTGCCATTACATTTTAACTGAAATTAATTGCGAATAATTAGTTGCCAAGCGGACCCCAGGCTCCTATGAGCGCTGATAAAATGCCGGGACAACGCGAGGAAGATGAGTGAAAAGTAGTTTTCACCAAAGGAGTTTACAAAAAATAATTATGACTGAAAAATCCCAGTAGTTTTCACCTAACGGAAAACTAGTTTTAACGATCTAATGATGCGTTTTCACTGAGGCGACGGAAAACTAGTTTTAACTAGGAAAAACGCTTTTTCACTACACCAGGTTTTTACTGTGACATACAGTGTGTGACCTACAACACGGGCGAATAATTAAAACGTAGATTCTACTCCTCAAACAATAAAACTTTTGTTCAACAACTTTTTGAAATTATGTAGTCTTAAAATTGTCTCTTTTTCAAACAAACTAAATAATATTTTCAATGTACTTTAAATTCCGTCTAATTGACAT
Source organism: Cydia amplana (assembly GCF_948474715.1). Classification (NCBI taxonomy): domain Eukaryota; kingdom Metazoa; phylum Arthropoda; class Insecta; order Lepidoptera; family Tortricidae; genus Cydia; species Cydia amplana. The sequence continues at coordinate 8,074,175 of NC_086069.1, read as the reverse complement.
TGCCCGTCAGTCTTGTCACCGTACAGGCATAATCAATTTCGTAATACATTGCGTGTTCGAATACATTTTAAAGTGTTTTAAAATACAAACCACAAGTTATTTTTAAAAGTCGCTGAACAAACATTGTCTAGTTTGAGGAGTAGAATCTACGTTTTAATTTTTCGCCCGTGTTTCGGCCACACACTTTATATAGCTATATTCCTCAATTATTTTGCGGATGGAGTCAGCGGAGTATTGTAAGCAATTCTTACTGAAGACGGTCGGTCGCGTGAAACTAAATACCGCATAGCTACAGAGGCGTTGACAAAATAGTTTAGGTAATCACTAAATAAAAGCTACCTATGTATCTAAGTATCGCAGCCGGATAAGGAAACGGACGAACTAGGAAATGGACCATAAAGGAATTTGGAAGGTGGACGTTCAGGGAAGTGGCCGTAGGTGACCGGATCCATCGCAGCTTGTGTGGTAGCAAGTTTTCGGAACCTAATGTATGGTATGTCGTGTGAAATGTGCTTTTAACAATTTTAATACCTACTGTTCATGCTGCCGAACAGGACAAAACACGGTCACTAATGTAATACGTTTTTTTGACAGGACTTTACGGGTATCTAAATGAAATAATTCACATAATAAGACTCGGAAAGCTTTAAAACAAGCGCGTCTTCTATCCAAAACAAGGGTAGAACTTTCACTAAAAAGAGGTTTGTCTATTTCCATATAAAATAGTTATTATAAGATAGTACTTTACTTAATTTGTTCTTAGTGTATGTTTGTATTGTTATTTGTTTTACAAGTGCACCAGGTTGTTGTTTCACCGAGAAACTGAAAGATTCCAAGTAGAATCTTGAGCGTTGCGAGAAAATTTTGCTACCGAGTGAAACACTAACAAACTGTTTCGTTCGTCCCATAAAACGTTTCTATTGTCATTTCATTAGGACTTTAAAAGAATGTAAACATACAAGGTGCTCGGTCATTCGGTCAATATGTATACAAAATAATAGATGCGAATGATGAAGCATAGAGTGCCATACGTGACTTGTTAACTCTCTTTTAAGGTCCTAAATCCTAAAACTATTCAATCCTTATTAATATTATAAATACGAAAGTAACTGTGTTACCTCTTCATGCTTAAACCGCTAAAGTGATTTAGATATTTGAAAAGTTGATTGAGTTGGTTCTAGGTACTTAGTGTTTCAACCGCTTTTGGTAGCGTATTAGCGTTTTTCCAGTGGTGCTTTTTATTTAATGTCATAGGTCATATTAAGTTTTAGATATGCAGCCCGTATGGAATGTCATTTTATGCAATAAAGTTACGCAATGAGCCGTAACTACGGACTGCAAGATTTTTAATCGACATTTTATTGCTTTTTCGATAAGGCAGTTCTCTCTAACATAGGGAGCTACTGAACATAGGTATTGCTCTGCTTCATAATGAAACTATAATTGGTGAAGCGATTTTACTGTCTTCTAAGTAACAATTAATAACAATAACAACTTCTAAAATTTGATCATTTTTCGTTGTAGGAAAAAAAACTACTGATACTTAATAACTTAGTTGGAGGTTGTATATTCATATCATAACAGACAATCAAACCCAGAAATGATGTATTAGGTATAATATATTATGGTTGTAGATGTTATTGCGATTATTACGTATATATATATATATATATATAATTAAGCACTGGTTAAAAAGTCTTAACTACAATCAAACTGAGATGCTGTTGAAGGTCATCACCTAACTTACATGCTAACTATCTTTGTAGCCTTACACGCACACACACACACACACACACACACACACACACACACACACACACACACACACACACACACACACACACACACACACACACACACACACAGACGCAATTTTTTCTTTCCTTTTTTTTCCTTATTCTTTGAATTGCTTAATTTCTGTAACTATTACTTTTATTACCTTCTATTAGATTAGTCCTTGGTTCTTTACTTTACCTTCACTTTACGAATTTCGATTCCGGCCACCACGTGACAGGCATAGCCTAGTGTGGGGGCCACTGGACATTATGTATTATTAATAAGGTTTTTCTTTTAATAAATATTATTCTTATTCTTATTCTTATTCTTATTCTTATTCTTATTCTTATAACCCAAAACCCCCACCTTACAGCACTAACCTACTTTACCTTACCTTACAGTAGGTTATTTTACCTCCTAAATGATACGGAAACATTTAATGTAATTAGGTAAACGATAAAAACTTGGCGTTTGACATTGAATTTTGCTTCATTTTTTTGATTCCCAATGGTAACCTAATACAATGGATACTTGGTCTTCAAGACACGAACCGCGACTAGTTGTTGTTTATGTTTTTGACGTGAAAATCGTTTTCCCTGACCTAAATAAAATTTCCCTTCCGAGTTAACTCACTTTTTATACATAGCCTTGCGTATATAATTATCACTCAACATAAATAAACAATAGGCCAACTAATACCTGCGATGTGATTGATCTCAATCGACTTATTGCCGGTCCATCCACTGATTCAATTTTAAACTTGTGCACCATTGTAATTCACACTCAATCAACACTCAATTAAAAATATATTTACAATTTTAAAAAATAAAAAATAATACTTTAAAGTAAAATTACATATAAGATTCAAAGTACAACCACCCCAACTGTGTTAAAAAATGATAAACACTCTGTCATAGTTGTTAAAGTTTGTAGGTAGACAAGATTTATTTAAGATACGATAGGGAACGGAACGCGAGCAAGACAAGCGTTCACTGTAGTCCGGCGACGTTCGAATGAAGATTTACGCTGAACCATAAGATTAAATATGTTGATGTTGTGTTTTCACTACTGTTAGTTAGTGTTAATGAATATAATCAAGAAACTGTACCTAACTATTGTTGACATCAAACCTAAGACGGGAATTTTACCCATTCATCTGAAAGCATTGTTTACGGTATTTGCATATCGGATGTTGAATCTAAGTACGTATAATATCATAATTATGATAAATTGTTTGGAGTTTGATTTTTTCAAGAGGGAATTTCGTTTATTTATTTCATGTCCACGTTGTTACAAGTAAGTACAGCTACAATGACATGTGAAGCAATTTGATGTAATAAAAAACCGGTCAAGTGCGAGTCTGACTCGGGTTCCAAGGGTTCCGTACATTACCCAATTTTTAATAATGTATTTTTTTATGTGGAACGTGAATGAAAAGTCTTTAAAAAACCCGTAGGGGTCGGACCCTAAGTAATTAAGTCCGACTCACGCTTGACTGCACATTTCTAGTAGGTTTCCCTGTCATCTACAGGTAAAGAACTATTTCGTGTATTTTTTTCAAAATTTTGGACCCAGTAGGTAGTTTCGGAGATAAGGGGGGGGGGGGATAGTCGGACAGACATACAGACGCAAGAGTGATCCTATAAGGGTTCCGTTTGAGGGGACGGAACCCTAAAAAACCGACCAAGAGCATGTCGGGCCATGCTCTTTGTAGATCGTTTTTACACATCCGTCGCAAATGTCGCAATAGCTTGCCTATAGGTATTTACTTTATGAACAAATTGTAGTTAAAGACTCCAAGTAGGTAACAGTAAACTATTTTTACACATTCTATTGAGACTATACAAGTTATTATTCAAAGTATCGTTTACAAATTTACATTAGAGTCACTCCGCGCGCCGTTCTGTCGCCTATATAGTGTTAATTGATGGTCAATTAGGTATGTATGTTAGTTTTTTTTTTTTTTTATACCACATAGGTGGCAAACAAGCATACGGGCCGCCTGATGGTAAGCAGTCACCGTAGCCTATGGACGCCTGCAACTCCAGAGGTGTTACATGCGCGTTGCCGACCTTTTTTTAAAAACCTGTACACTCCTTTTTTGAAGAACCCCATATCGTAGACCCTCGGGAAAACCTCGGAAGGGAGCTCATTCCACAGCCGGAGCGTCCGCGGGAGGAAATTCCTCTTAAACCGCACAGTACGCGACCATTTAGGTTCTAGGGTGTGTGGATGAACACCCTGCCGATGGCGAGCGGTGCGGTGATAGAAAGCAGCCGTTGGCATCATGTCAAACAATTCTTCAGAGCACAGCCCATTGTACAAGCGGTAGAACACACATAAGGAGGCAAGGTCTCTCCTCAGACTTAAAGGTTCAATACCGCTTGTGAGTTTGGGATCATCGACGATTCGTACAGCGCGCCTTTGGATTGAGTCGAAGGGTCCAAGCTGGCATCCAGGTGCTCCTGCCCAAAGGTGACAGCAGTACTCCATATGGGGTCTGACTTGCGATTTATAAAGCAGCAGTCTTTGCCCCGGAGTAAAGTATCGCCTCGCTTTATTGAGCACACCGAGTTTTTTCGATGCCAGCTTAGCCTTACCTTCCAGGTGGCTACGGAATTGGACGTCACTGGAGATGTCGACACCAAGGATCCCAATACTCCCTGACATGGTAAGGGCTGTGCCTTGGAACTGTGGGACCACAGTAAATGGGGTTTTCTTAGCGGTGAAGGCGCAAACTTATGTTTATGAGGTATTTGTAATATGGGCCTATTTAGTTGTTTAAATCAAGAATAAATACATACGATGTTGAATACAGCTGTTGGGAATAGATATTATAAGTTAGGGGATTTAAATGAGTGACTTTTAGTCTTAATTTTGGAATAATTAAATATGGTTACCTATTCGAATTTAATGTATGTAACCAGATTCCTTTACAATATTTTATTCATATTATTTGCAGTTATGTGTAACCTAAATCTGCTACTTAGCTATTTGAACGGTATGTTTTTTGTTTTTTTTTTTGTGAACCGAAATGATCTAATTGTTTTGGGGAAATATACGAATACACATACGAGATGATTCACCGACATATGTTTGTTCTTTTCATTATGACACATACCTTATTGTTATAATATGTTTGTATTGCTTGTTGTCAGTGCTCATTAGAGTCAGTAGATCGTTATTTATGACAATTTATGGTTAAATACGGGTGATTCCCACATCTCTGAATGATAGTTTTATAATACATTACTTTAAACCCCGACGCAAAAAGAGGGATGTTATATGATTGACGCTAATGTCTGTCTGTTCCATCGTAGCTCTCAAAAGGATGGATCGATTTTGATGCGATGAGTTTAAGTGAAAGCAAGTTTCCTTGTGGTGGTTCTTAACTAGGTATGTTTGATAAAAATCAATTCGCTTTTCGAGACATGCGTCGCTTAATGACATAATCCGTCGGTCTCTTGCCACCATCAATGTGCCTGCTCTTCTTGAGCCGACTGGCATTTTCAGAGACGATGGCAAGAGGCCCGATGGGGTGTCCCTGGTTCCTTGGAGCTTGGGACGGATGTTAGTGTGGGATGCTACCTGCGTAGACACACTGGCACCGTCCCACCTCCAACGGACTAATGTAAAAGCGGGCGGGGCGGCGGAAAGCGCCGAAATTTTAAAACGTAACAAATATAAGAGCCTCGGTAGAGAGTACCATTTTGTACCATTTGGAGTTGAAACTCTAGGTCCATGGGGTCCCAGCGCGCATAAGTTTTTCGCAGAAATCGCGAAGCGTCTGGTTGACGTAACTGGTGACCGAAGAGCTGGCGGCTACCTCGCACAACGTATCAGCATTGCGATACAGCGAGGAAATGTCGCCAGCATCCTTGCTACAATGCCTCAAGGGCCTATTTTAGATTTAAGCTAGTTTTTAATTTCTTTTAGTAATACACTGTATATATCTTGTTTGTAAATAAATGTTTTTTATTCGAAGAGTATCAGGTCGTTTCCCAAATGATGAAGGTATTTTTGGTATAAAATGGATTTTCTGACATTAACGTAAGAGTTTTGTATAAAGTTTAAAAGTTATACATATACAAAAATATGTTTGCTTGTACGGTTGGTGCCCTAACTTTGCCCAAGTTTGCCATACCAATAATTATATAGAAAAGTGGATACTTATGTTAGGGAACCGACTGTACATAGCAAGTAATGTAACTCGGTTCTGTAGGTACTTACCTGCAAGAAATAAGGATGACATATGTAAACAAATATCGCAATTTAACCTTGTTTTTGCCCTTGTACATATAATTACATAACTGTTACATATAACTGACGTTAAAATTAAATAAACTGTTAAAGATATATTTCTTTTTTTATATGTATGTCACTACATAGTATAAAACAAAGTCGCTTTCCGCTGTCTGTATGTATGCTTAGATCTTTAAAACTATGCAACGGATTTTGATGCGGTTTTTTTTAATAAGTAGGTAGATAGAGTGATTCAAGAGCAATTAAGGTTAATGTATAATGTGTTAATCCGTGCGAAGCCAGGGCGGGACGCTAGTATATAATAATTACACAGTCAACAACCCTATTATGCTTACTGCGTCTTTTTTGTACGTTGTTGTAAGTTTTTTTAGCAAGAGTAAATGCCTTTTTTAAGTGAAATTGGCAGATATAGTTACATAGTTTACTAAACGGCATTCTTCAGAGAATAATTGAGAGTAGGTACCTACGATTATTTAAAACTCTTAAACCTTTGTGCGGGTATTAATCTGACTAATCACTCGTCTTGCACCAAGACGAATGAAGTCAGATTTACAGATAGAAAATTCCTTTGTAAATTTGCTGTAGGATGAGTAACAACTAAACAATTACAATAAGAATTAAGCTAAATAATACAATACAACAATGTCTTGAAATGTTACTTACTCACTGTGTGATTAAGATTATAAACGGAAAGATGGGCAATCGACTGTATTAGCCGTAGAGCTCAGTAAAGAGCAATAAATTAAGTTAAGTGTAACTGATAATTTAAAGGAACTTAAACATTTCAATACTGTCTTCAAGGAAAAAGGAATTATTGTGGACTAATTAAGATTTAATTTAAGTCTTAATTATGTGTTAAAAAAAGGTAACCGTCTTGCATCTAAGGATATAAAAAATATAATCGCAAATTGGTATTGAGAGTCGTTTGCGACACAGCGAGGAAACTGCCGCGGCATTCTACGACACCAAGTCGATTTTATTGGCTGTCTTTGGAATCAAATGTCATTGTTCATCGTGGTTTTTAGTTATTTATTTTAAGATGAGTCTTATTTATTTTTAGGGGCCCACTGCTGAGGCCCACTGATTAACAGTCCGCCGGACGGTATCGGCCTGTCAGTTGTTCGGAACTGTCAAAATTTTGTTTTAACTGACAGGCCGATTCCGTCCGCGGCGGACTGTTCAGTGGGCAGCAGTGGACCTCTTTAGGGTTTAAATGTTACAGGTTAGTTATTTAATTGTATTTTATTTAGTTTAATTTTAAAATAACTATATAAATGTAAAAATATTGCTTGTAATATTGTGATCATCGTGATCATCATGGCTAGTAAGGTTGCTAGACCACCTGATGATTCACTATGTCAATTCTACCATGGTCTGGCAACACGCCAGTCGTGACCTCTGAAGTAGTAGCAAATGGTCATAAGATCCTGCCTACAGTGGTACAGTGTCCACTCCATAGGTATTCGTATTAGGCGAATTGTAATCTAAGCATGTTTGTCAAAACATACAGGCCAATTCGAGTTTTAGTAATTCCACATGTTTCCGATATGATACTGATGATCAGCTCTGTCTGATCTATCAATGTCAAAAGTGACGTTTTTGGTTTAATAAATGACACTTTTGACATATACATATAAACAGTGGAAGTGTAACAGTGAAAGTATAGGTACAGTGTAAGTTTGTATCAGATAAAAATAAAAATTCTACAGTGTGTAAATCCAATACGGGCGAATATTTAAACGGTGGTTAGCATAGGACCTAAAAAGTATATTGAGATAGATTTTACTTAGAAATGCATTGAAAATTTTAACCATACAAAATAATTCGCCCCGCAATGTAATACACCACACACGTTACGGGATACGAGCTTTTTAAAGTAACTGTCAACGCTTGTTGGCAGTTACTATGAAAAGCTCGTATCTCGTAATGTCATTATCATCTTCTGTTTCTTAATGTTTACAGTACATTGCTGCTCGGTACATGTGGAAAAAATTAATCACGGGGTCATAATTAAGTGTAACTTAAAAAAACATCTTAATTAATGATAAGACGGGTAAATTCTATATCTGGTTTAATTTATTGCCCGTATTTGACTTACACACTGTATATTCATTTGCATATACGTACATCTTACTGAGAAAGTAATTAGTAGTTAAGTACCTACGTGTTTTATGACATTGTGAGAAAATTAGTCACGAACTCGTGTGTCAACGTTTTGCCTCATATTACCTACGTAAAATATAATTATATGTATCTCTGTTGATGTTGTCGCCAGGTGCCACAATGTATCCAATCCACGGCATACTATTACTTAAATTCGATTAGATTAAGGATATGGTTTATGTAAAGGTCGCCAATTAGGATCATTGTCGTGGTTATGGCATCGCATTCGCCCTCGGTCCTCATTGCCTTAGATATTATACTTAAGCTATACAGGGTGACATTTGAGTCGTGATCAGTAATATGTTTTTCTAACTCCATCAACGAGCAATTTAAATTAAATATCTTAATAAGCCGTTGTAATATCCTAAATCCACTTATAAAAGTAAAATAAATGACAAAAAATAAACAAAAAAATAAAAAAAAATCTTGTCTGATTTAGTAAGAGTAGGGGCATTCAATTGCTCGTTGTTTATGGAGTTACAAAAACATATTACTGATAACGACTCAAATGTCACCCTGTATATATAAGCTGTGTTATTATGTCTTTGATACGAGTACGAGTGACAAATCCTCCTTTTATATCAACTTGGTATTAAAATTACAAATCGTTTGGGCGTGGACAAATTGAGGCATCGTATTATGGTATTTAATATATCAAAACAGATTTGTCTAAAATTTTCTGTAGACCGTGATCCCTGCCTGCTGTGCAGTTCCTAAAGTATCTTAACTTCAATAACTTCTATTATATCTATCTATGTAAGATTGTAATTAATAAAAATCGTCCTTCCCGATTCTTTCCCCTCTATCAAAAGTTTCGGATCTGTGTCCTGGCACTTCTACGTATTATAAAAGCCGGCTTATAAAAAGTTACATTATTATTCCTAGGTGCGTGATGATTTTGTTCAAATGCGCTCTTTTTGAGTGTAAAAAAATAACATTTTAATACATTCCTTTTAGAGACGGAATACAGGTTCACATGTAAAAAATATTTTATTTATGATTTAAACGTTATAATACAAACTGTATTAGTGTAGCCTATAAAATCGATTTCAAAACATTGTTGGAAAAACAATTTTGACCTTTGTTATCCAACCACCTTGTTTCTGTATAAGTCCGTACTCTAGGTAAGTACCTAATCAATCAGGCGTGGTCCCTGATTTCCGAGTGTTTGTCACTATTGAACTTATACAAATAGTCAATAGAGGTGACAGAAGGGTGAGAACTGTGAGAAGGGTGTCATCTATTGGGCATTAGCATGTCAAGCACTAGGACGTTGTTTACCTATATGAATGATCTAAGGTAACAGTAACAACTATACCTACCTACATGGAGATTACACTTAGCAGTATGTATACTGGTTGGTTGCGTTGACTATGCGATGAGCTCGTTATGAATGAATGAATGAAATCTTTATTTATTTAGACAACTAGAATAGAATAGAATAGAATAGAAAAACGTTTATTGCAAAAACCATCTACATACAGCACCACACATATACATTTAAGAAAGAAGATCTTATACACTAAACAGTTAAAACTATTAGTAGCTTAAACTAACATGCAATAATAATCGTAGTATTGATGCTGCTATAGAGGCTACAAATGGACACCACTCAGCATATGCTGTAACATAATATATATGCTATAGCGCTGGTCTTCCGTGGAGCCCAGGGCAAGAAGATAGCTCAGAACAGTAAAGGCAGTGTCAAAATGTGAACTAGTGGCCCATACATAAATACCTACCTTAAAACTAGCATACATATGTGATATTATATAGTTATGATACTTATGATATCTTAAACCGCCGCAGCCAGCCCTTATAGCGGCATCTGCTGTCATTTGCTGGAACTCTCAAGCCATACTATACGCTATCTCCGCGGCAACGCGATACTGCAAATTATACCGACGTGTTATTCAATTAACTGGACGGTTAATCAAACATATAACCGAGAGATGGTGCTTTATACACGAATTTAAATATGTATTTAATCAAGTGTCAGCGAAGCGCAAGCATCCATAGGCTACGATAACCGTATTACGTACTGCCTGACGATGTAGGCAAATAAAAACAAGTTTGAGTTTTGTATGAGTAACTAAGTCATGAATATTTCCCGCTTTCTATAACACTATTCAGGACATTTACTTAATTGTGGATGAACCTAGAAGAAGCCTGAAATTTCAGTGAGCGAGAGGGTATATTCCACCTGTATATTCCTAATTACATTTTATTAGAATTTGTAGGTGGCAGAAACATTAAAAGCCAAGGTTCACCGATCATTGATATTCTGATTCTTCTAGCAGTTACACAATTGCAATTTCAGTCCTTTGTTTCCAAATCTACAAACTTTACAATCCTATACATAAAGAAATTCCTTAAAAAAAGTTAATTACATGTAGGTAAATAATGGAAGACTCACAACCAAAAAAATTGTGAGTTTGGCAATTAATTCTAAATATATATCTACATATTATTAATTGATACTGTCTCTTTAAAAATGTTGTTAATTAATGAAGCGATAAAATAAAACTAATAAATTAAAACAAGGTTGTTGGATACGTGCCTTCGTACCTAATCTGCATATTTAAGATACAAGTAAATAAATTATACATATTTTTCGAGGGGCGGGGTGGCGGGGGGTCAAAACTGTGTATGTAATGTAACAGAAGGCGCCTAGCCAGCGTGCCAATTGTTGGCGCTCCGTAGCGTAGCGTAGCCATCTCTCTCTATCACTCCTCCATGTTATTAGTGCGACAGAGACAGTTGCGTTTCGTTCGCTACGGAGTGTTAGCACGTTGGCTAGGCACCCAGTATAACTACGTTCGTACGATACGAACATAGAATGAAATTCACAAAAATAACCAAACAAAACAAACATAGCTTGGCCGTAATCAGGTAAAGACTTTGATTAACGCTCAGTTTTGAACAGCGTTCTTGTTTTTAATTCTTTTGTAATACGATTCTTTTAAGTCTAGTTTTTGAATATCCTGTGGACCCTCTTCATCGACATTGTTATCATCGCGATGCAATTTCACGGAATTATAATCATCCGCGTCTGGAGTCTGATCCGAGTCTTGTAAATGTACAACTTCTGTATTTTCCGTAACGGTTTCCATATTCTCCGTAAGTTCATCTTCTGTACACGGGCTTGTTACAGTTATTAACTGAAAATCTGCAAAGAAAGAATATCAAACAGTAAAAAAATTTGACTGTCATTTTCATCATTCAAAAATCAAATTCCATGTCAACAAAATCCTGTTTCCATGGACAGAAAAAATCCGTGCCCGGACCTAGTTTCAAAATTTTAATATATAAACCTACGTTTATAAATATGTGAACCCTGACCGTCAACTTAATGATTCACATTAGGTATATAAATATGTATAGTATAGTATCTATGTAGGTTTATTTGTATTAAGACAAGTATATGTGTAAGTTTATCAATATAGTTTATATTCATATATAGTCTTGTTTACAGATTCATTTACTTTAAAAGACACTGCACCTACTTAATCTTTCTCGTTTGACCCATTGGTTGACTGGTAGAGAATGCCTTAAGGCATTAAGTCCACCATTTGTACCTTCATGTATTGTGAAATAAAGATTAAAATAAATAAATATTGGCTAGAATTTGACAATATTGGATAAAAAAATATTTCAATGGAAATTGGATAAAGATATTATTAAAGATGCTCGTCTGGTGAAATTGACTGGATCGCACTGTGGCTATGCCATCATGCACACAGTCGTACGTTAGCGATCCATGACCTGGACAGGTATGTGGTGAATCCTACTTGTGCCGTGGTCGCAGTTGTACTCGTGCAAGTCGCAGGAGTCGAGGAAGAGGCGGACGGTACGGCCATCGCCGTCGACGCCGCGAGCCTCGGCGCCGTCATGCAGACACGACTGTGCCAGTGAACAGTGGTCTCCTTCCTATGGAAGACACAATATAATTACATTGGCTATGTGAGAAGTGCCTGGACGTGACAAAAATATGGTTTTAGTGGGTCTACATATTTGTAGTATTTGACATCGGTTTACCATAAAAGGGAAACGTGAGAGCATGTTTGATGAGTACCTATTAGATGGTGGTGGTACAAAAACACAAAAAGTATGTAGATCAATTAAGACTGTAGAAGATATACTTTTGATCGATAATTTTAGAGATTTAGCTATAGGTATGTATTGTATTTGGAAAAGTTATCCGGAATATCAGATACTTTTGGCGCGTTGTTTCATCCGCTGAATACTATTGATGCTGACTGTACCATTGTATTTCTATTTACAAAGGTATAATAAAGTATTCATTAATAAATATTTACGTTTAACACATGCGCCTGAGTCCAACTCCATATGGTTATGGCTGAAAGAAACAAACGGAACGTAGGTAACGTTTGGTAAATCTAAAACAGTAAAAAATTAGAGGTTTATTCTGAGATTACATCTTGACATCCTTAGTAGGCGCAAGTACGAGTACAGGACAATTCAATAAATTCAATTACTACTATATCACTGCTATTTAGTAGTTCTTTCATTCAGTTTAA